>NC_064810.1:1342265-1403309 GCF_023721935.1 Panthera uncia
AAGAAAAGAAAAGAAAAGAAAAGAAAAGAAAAGAAAAGAAAAGAAAATCCTGCCATTCCAGCAAAAATATACTTTCCCAGAAATATATATTTTAAAAAGGAATGCAAAATAAAGACTCTTCCAGACATACCAAAGCTGAAAGAATTCATCGTCAGACTTGCACCCCAAAGAATGTGAAAGGAAGCCCTCCAGGCAGAAGGAAATGACACCAGATGTAAAGGGGGATTTACTTCAAGGGATAAAGAACACTGGAAGTACCAACTCTCGTCTCTTTAAAAGTTAATTGGCTGTTAATATAACAGTGTCTGTTAATGATACTGGAATTAAAATACTTAATTAAAAAAAGCCAATTGACTGTTGAAACAAAACTAAGAGTATAGTATGGGATTTTTAACATATGCAGATGTTAAATGTACGACAACAATATCACAAAGGCCTGGAGAGGAGAAATGGAAGATTCTTATACTGTGCATGACTGGTATAACATCATGTGAGGGCAGATTATAATAATTTAAGCATGTATACTATAAAACCCTAGAACAGTCACTAAATTAACAAAACAAAAAGTTATAGCTAAAAAGTCAAGAAGGAGTTAAAATGAAATCATAAGTAATGTAAAAAAAAAGCAAAAGAGAAAAGGGGGAACAGAGATAATATAGAACAAATAAAAAATATGTACCAAGACAATAGATTTAAACCCCACCATATCAATATCACAATAAACGTAAATGTCCTGAGCACCCTAATGAAAAGGCAGAGATTATCAGTTGGGGTAGGGAAAAAAGTAGATCCAAACATGCTGATGACAAGAAACATACTTTCAATGTAAAATAATATAAAATAGCTTAAAATTAAAGCATGGGAAAAGAGACACTATGCTAGCACAAATTGAAAGAAAGCAGTGGGGAGGGGTCAGAATCTATTAATGCCAGACAAAACAGATTTCAGAATGAAGAATAGTAAACAGGGATAAAGAAGGTCATTTTATAATGATAAAGGAGGCCAATTTACTAAGAGGAACCCACACTCCTAATTAGAGAACTACAAAATACATGAAGTAAAAACTGAAAAAAATTGGAAGGAAAGATAGATAAGAGCACAGTGATAGTCAAGAGGTTTTTAATACCCTCCTCTCAATAACTGATAGACCAAGTAGATAAGTAAAGACACAGAAGACATGCACTAGACAACCAACCAACTCATAGGCCACTCTACCCAACAAGTAGCAGATGTACATGTTGTCCAAGTTGTCATGGAATATTCACAAAGATAACATTCTGGCCTGTAACACAAACATAAATTTAAAGGATTCAAGTCAGAAAATGAAATCAAATTAAAAACCAACAGAAAAATCTATAAAACCCCTTAATATTTTGAAGCTAAATAGCAGGCTTCTAAAGAGCCCAAGAGACAAAGTATTTTGAAATTGGTGAAAGTGATAACACAACATATCGAAATTTATGAAATGCTGAGAAAGCAATAAAAGGTCTCAAAACAACGACCTCAGTTAGCACCCTAAAAACTGAAAAAAGAAAAGCAACTTAAGTAAGCAGACAAAAATAAATAAATAAATAAATAAATAAATAAATAAAGACCAGAGCAGAAATTGTTGAAATAAAACAGAAAACAGAAAAATAAAATCCACGAAATCAAAAGTTGGTTCTTTAGAGAAAAATCCATAAACTTGACAGACCTCTAGGCAGACTGATGCAGAGAGAGAAGACACAGATGAGCAGTTTTAGGAATGAGAGGCATCACCAGAGACCCGCAGGTGCTACGAGGATAATGCAGGAATGTCGTGAACACTTTCAGGCCAATAAATTCCACACCTTAAATGAAATAGACAAATGTCCCCGAGAGACATAAATTACCAAAGTTCACTCAAGGAAAAAAAAATAGATAACATGAATATGCCTGCATCTATTCTGTTACAGACAATGCATTTGAAGATACTTTCTCACAGAGAAAACCTGAGGCCCAGATGGCTTCACTGGTGAATTCTACCAGTGTTTAAGAAAAAACTGGTAGCAAGTCTAAACCAACTCTTCCAGAAAACTGAAGAGGAAGAAACGGTTGTCAATTCACTTCATGAGGCAAGTATCACCCTGATGTCGAAACCTGACAAAGACATTCAAACACAACAGTAGACCAATATCACTGCAGGCCAGTATGCCACGGATGCAGAAATAGGAAATAAAATTTTAGCACATCAAATTCAACGATATTTAAAAGGAATAACACATAATGCCTATACAACGTTTATCCCAGGAATGCAAGGTTGGTTTCATATTTAAAGGACTCAATCAATGTCACCATATTCCATATTAAACGAACAGAAACAAACAACAAATGAGCAGCTCTATTGAGAGTAGAAGCAAAGAGCTTGACAAAATCCAAATCCAACATTCACTCCTGATTAAAAGCCCCTTAGTAAACTCGGAGCAGAGCTTACAAAGGCGTCCGTGAGACCCCACGGCTAACACCACACCTGGTGGTGAACGACTGGGTGCTCTCCCCTGAGACTGCACACAAGGCGAGGGTGTCTGTGCTCACCCCTTGTACCCCACATCATACCAGAGCCCATCGGGGTGCAATCGGGAAGGAAGAAATCCAAGGTTTCTGGACTACCAGCAACAAATAGAGCATGAACAACATGATCATCTATAAAGAAAATTCAATGAAATTTCCAAAACAGCTACCAGAACTAATACCTCTCTGTATTCGCAACAAACACCTAGAAACGGAGACAGAAATATAACGTTTAAAGCAGCATCAAAAATACAAAACAGGGGCGCCTGGGTGGCGCAGTCGGTCAAGCGTCCGACTTCAGCCAGGTCACGATCTCGCGGTCTGTGAGTTCGAGCCCCGCGTCAGGCTCTGGACTGATGGCTCGGAGCCTGGAGCCTGTTTCCGATTCTGTGTCTCCCTCTCTCTCTGCCCCTCCCCTGTTCATGCTCTGTCTCTCTCTGTCCCAAAAATAAATAGAAGACGTTGGAAAAAAAAATTTTTAAATACAAAACAAAGATAAACCCGACAAAAGACGTGAAAGATACGTATGCTGTGCGGTGCCAAGTGCTGCCGAGAGAACGAGGGCCTGCAGGAGTGGGGAGGCATCGGCACTCGTCAACCAGAAGACCCAAAACTGTTCAGATGTCAGTTCTCCCCAAACCGGCCCACGTATTCAATGCGGCCTCCATCAAAATCCAAACGGGGTCTACGGAGAAGCTGAGAAGCTGATTATAAAACTGCTATGAAACGCAAAAAGGACCAAGTAGCCAAAACAACTTTGAGAAACAAGTACAAAGTTGGAGAACTCGTTCTCCGCGATCTCAAACTCACAATACAACTAGTAATCCTAACAGTGTGATACCGGCATCGTGGCAAAGGGATCAACGCAAGACACTAGTGCCCCCCAACAGCCCTCCGTGTGTACGCGGGCTGATGTGTAACAAAGCTGCAAAGGCAATTCAGTGGAGAAAGGATGAACTTTTCAACGGAGGGTGCTGGGTCAGCTAGACACGTTCTATGTGAGAAAAAACGGACTTCAATCCACACCTCACGTCCTATACAAACATGAACTCAAAATGGAATACAGTCCTAAATGTAAACACTGAAAGTGTCAATTTTCTAAGAATACGACATCGGGGAAAATCTTTATGGCACTGACTTAGGCAAACATCTCTTATACAGGACATCAAAGACGTGACTCAACAAAGAAAATAGAAAAATACGACTTCATCAAAATAAATATTATTTGGTCTCTGAAAGACACTGTTAAGAGATGGGAGAGAAAAAAATTTTCAAATCACATATCTGATAAAGGACTTAGAATATATAAGTAACTCTCAAACTCGGTCGTAAGAAATTAAACAGCTCAGTAAGAGATGAGAAGAGGTTTGAACGGTTTATTGAAGAAGACGTACAGACAGCAAAACAGCACATGAAAAGACTGGGGAAACGCAAGTTAAGACCACAGCGAGACACCCTTCACAGCTGCCAGAAAGGCGGACCGGCTCCCCCCTCGGGGTTGGCAAGGGTGTGGAGGCATCGGGGCTCCTTCACAGTGGTGGGCACAACCACTTTGGGAAAGCAGGACAGTGTTCTGCCTCGTGACCCGGCCTTTCAACTCCAGGAGGAATGGCAGGGAACGTCCACGCAAAGGGCTGTACATGAACGTTCTTAGCAGCTTTCTCTGTAGCACAGAAAGACTGGAAACAACCCAAATGCCGTCAATGGCTGGACGGACACAAGGTTGTGGTTTATCCACACAACCCGATGCTACATAGTGATGAAAAGGAGTGAGCTACTGATAAACTCAACAAACATGGATGAATCTCAAAATATTTATGCTGAGTAAAATAAGCTAGACAAAAAAGTATGTACCTTATGATTTTAATCCTAGAAAATGCAAACCAATCTATATTGGCAGAAAGCACATCAAGGTTGCCTGGGGGTGGGATGGGGGGGAAAGGCAGGGATTAGCGAGGGCACCAGGAAGCTTGGAGGGGGACGGGTGGGTCACCCGTGGGGAGGGCTGCACACACGCAAACATAGTTTAAAACTTTTCAAATTGTATCTTTTAAAATATTGTTCTCGGGGCGCCCGGGTGGCTCAGTCGGTTGAGTGTCCGACTTCGGCTCAGGTCACGATCTCGCGGTCCGTGAGTTCGAGCCCCGCGTCGGGCTCTGGGCTGACGGCTCAGAGCCTGGAGTCTGCTTCTGATTCTGTGTCTCCCTCTCTCTCTGCCCCTCCCCCGTTCATGCTCTGTCTCTCTCTGTCTCAAAAATAAATAAAACGTTAAAATATTGTTCTCATTAAACAGTGACACCGGGGGCACCTGTGTGGCTCAGTCGATTAAGCGTCTGACTCTTGATTTGGGCTCAGGTCATGACCGCATGGTTCTCATGGCAGTGCAGAGCCTGCTTGGGATTCTCTGTCTCTCTGTCTCTGTCTCTGTCTCTCTCTGTCTCTCCCCCCGCCCCTCTCCCACTCGTGTTGTCTCTCAAAATGAACAAATACGAAAAAAAAAAATTAAAAAAAATTGTAACACTTGCTCATTGTGGACACTACTGGCACACACCTCAGAGAAATGAAAAGCTACAAGGCCAGAGGCAGCCACTGTAATAATTTTAGTGGTTCTTAAGCAGATAGAAGTAGAGGTGAAGCTTTAAACAAGAAGCACACTGTGTGCTGTCTCTGAGATCCTGACGGGGCGGGTTCTGTGGGTGGCCCGGCTGGCGTCTCTAGCAGTGAGAACAAAGCCCTCCACAAGTAATGTTTGAAGACTGTAGACATTCTTAAATCTCCCCGAAGAATTCATCCTTCCCAGACGAGAACTGCCATTTTCATCCGGATCCTTCTAGCAGATGCACGCGTACGCCCGAGAGCACACACGCACACACGCTCTGCACACTGACTCCTGTGAGGTTCTGGGGCTTACAGATCCTCTCTCGTAACCTAGTCACGGATGGGCTCCATCGACAGCCGTAGAACTAAACTCTTCTTAGATTTCTGGCTATAGCGCTAAATTTAATTTTCTAGTATTTGGTTTAGAAGTTTTGCATCTCTAGTCATAGGTGATGCTGTCTGTGGTTTTCTTTTTACTTGTGCCTCTTTGTCCAGTTTTGGAATTAGGATTAGGTCAGCTGCTCTTTTCTATGACCCGGAAGGTTTATATAGAAGTGGGATGGTATGTTATTTGACAGACTGATTAAACTCTGCGATCTTGCTGGAAGGTAATTTGTTGATGATATTTTCAGTGTCTTTACTGGAAATTTCCTTTGCCAGATTTTTCTATTTCTTTGGGGGTTAATTTTGGCAATTTACTTCTTGCTTGTCCTATGTTGTTATGATTGTTGTTGGTTCAAATTTTGACGTCCGCCTCCGTATCTACAGATACACCCCAATTCCTACTGTTAATTTTGTCTTATCTGCCATTACATTGTTAAGTAAAATACTAATCATGGCATAGGGATCTTTTGTTCTTTCAAATCAACACCTTTTAGTTTTTTAAATTTTTTTAAATGTTTTTTTATTTTCGAGAGAGACAGAGACAGAGCACGACCAGGGGAGGGCGGAGAGAGAGGAAGACACAGAAACGGAAGCAGGCTCCAGACATCGAGCGTGTCTGCACAGAGCCCGACGTGGGGCTTGAACCCACAAACCATGGGATCATGACCTGAGCCGAAGTTGGACGCTCAGCCGACTGGGCCCCCCAGGCTCCCCTCAACACCTTTTAGTTTCACTGATGGATCATAATCTTGTTCCTTGCTCCCTCCTTCCCTCTCACTTTCTCTCTCTGATTTTCTTCCCTCCCCCTGTACTTAGCTTCTTATTTAGCTCGGCTGTGGCTTTCCCTCTCAATTCTGGACCAAATGCTGAGGACGCTGGTTTCCATTCACGCACTCGAGGCCAAATGTGATTCTGTCAAGTGAAACTGTGGCCCCGTTTTCATCATGTTTGACATGTGAATTCTGAGAATCCAGTTCAAGGTCTGGTTTCTTCACCGATCTAAGATTCACTGTAGAGTCTAACCTTCAAGAGGCCAAGGCTTTTGGGTTTTAACTCTTTCTAGCTAACTTTAAGGTTTGGGGCCCATGGTGAGAGGAAGTCGCCTGTACAGTCAAGGAGTCTGGATTTAATCACCCACGACAGCGATCCTGTGATACACTGCGGGGCTGAGTACTGTGACAGACCTGAGGGGACTGTCCTTAAGTCCGAACTACACAAGGGAGACGATTTCGAGCATTGACTTCAAGTGGATTCTCTGTCTCAAACTGATTCCTCAAAATCATACCAGTATTAGGCCAAAAGCCAGCAGTGCTGTTCAGTCTGAGTCCAGAGGCCTGAGAATGAGAGGTTGTAACTCTGAGTCCAATAGTAGGAGAAGGTGGAGATAGGATGTCCCGGCTCAGGCAGTGAGGCAGGAAAAGGGGGCAAATTCCTTGTTTGTCCACTTTTTGTTCTAAATAGACCCTCAGTAGGTTAAAAAATGCCCATCCACACGGGGAGGGCAGTTTGCTTTCCTGAGTCTCTGCTGATTCAAACGCTAATCTCATTCTGCAAAGAGCCTCACAGACAGAAAGGTCTAATCTCATGCCTATAGCCACTCAAATTGACATAAAAGCAGCCATCATAGTACCTCAGTTTACCAATCCTTTCCTAAATGACTTCTGGGGTTTCCTGGACTTTCCTTTTTCTCTTTTCTTTTCTTTGTTATTGCTCCCAAAGAAACATTTACTTTCACATTATCATAAAGACCATTCAGTTTCTCACGTTATTTGTTAAAATACATTCACTTTCTTCTGAAAAACATTCTTTTTAGAGCTCTCTAATAGGATTCTCTGTTCTAACTTGCAATGGTTACTTTTTAGGCTCGTTGATAAGTTATCTTTTTCATTGTTTTCTTGGATTTACAAAGTATTATTTCTTGGATCCCATATTTTCCTCTTTCCTAGATATCTTTTTCATTTCACTAAAATATTCTCACTTTTTTTTCCCTCAAAAAATATACATTAGAAAGAAATCCTCTGAATCCTGGAATATCTGAAAATGATCATTTTGTCCTAATGCTTAACATATGGTTAAATAAGAAATCCTACAAAAAAATATTTTCCCAGGGCACCCGGGGTAGCTCAGTCGGTTAAGTATCTGACTTCGGCTCAGGTCATGATCTCATGGTTCATGAATTCAAGCCCCGTGTTGGGCTCTGTGCTGACAGCTCGGAGCCTGGAGCCTGCTTCCGATTCTGGGTCTCCCTCTCTCTCTGCTGCTCCCCCACTCGCACTCTGTCTCTCTCTCTCTCAAAATTAAACAGACATTAAAATTTTTTTTTCTCCTCAGCACTGGCTTCCAGTGTTCCTGATAAGTGTTACGTAAGTCTGATACTTATTGTAGTTAATTTAGAAGATTTTAGCATCTTGTCTTTACTGCTGGTGTTCTAAAATTCATAAGGATGTGCTAGGGATGGGTTTTTAAAAATTAATTCTGCTCGGTACTCAGTGCGTTCCTTCCATTGCAATACTCACGGCTTTCTTCAGTGCCCCAAATTTTCCTCTCTCTCCCTCTCTGTTTTCTATTTCTGAAATGGTGCCAGATAGACATTGGATTAACTTTCTACATCCCCAGGTCTTCCCATTTTAGACTTTTCTGCTCTGAGTTATCAGACATGTCTTTGACACACCTGCCCCCCTTCCCAAGGATCACGCTCTACGGGGAGACGTTTCTTGTGCCCCACCACGCATCCCAACGTCCAGAACAGCCTACCATACACAGCTGAGTGGTGCTTGTTGAATGTTTTCTAGACATTCAAACTGACGTTTGCTTTCCACACTCACAAAACACATATATTAATAAGGCCTGTTATTTATATTCTTTTCTGTTTCCTGAATTATGTTTACTTTCCCTTAGTTCTGTTTTTTCACATAGATCATTCTCTTTTGATCTGTTTATTTTCTTCAAATGATAATGGTTGTTCACTCACACTTGTGAATAAAAACCTTGGTTGATTAATTCGGGTAGCTGGTTTCTTATGTTTCCTGGCTGTGTATCTGATTCCAGGGAGGGCCTCGAGGGAAAGCCACATCCAGCCAGGACCCACATTCCCTTCTAGACCAAGAGGCCAGAGGTCCAGCCCCATCCTTGCTGGGCTGTTGGGATGGCCGGAGGACCCTAACCACTTATAGAGTAGCCGCACGGGGGAGACTCCCACAGAGGAAACAGCTGGCCTCTCCCTAGATGTTGAAGGCCATGGGACACCAAGGTACCATCAGGAGT
Source organism: Panthera uncia (assembly GCF_023721935.1). NCBI lineage: Eukaryota > Metazoa > Chordata > Mammalia > Carnivora > Felidae > Panthera > Panthera uncia. Next base: position 1,351,041 of record NC_064810.1, read on the forward strand.
TACAGAGTCCTGATGCCACAATTTTCTCATCTTGCTGATTCTCTGCTGCCCGGACTTTTATCAGGGTCTTTGGGTCTCTGGTGGTGTTACCAGCACATCTGTTCTGTCTCTGCCACCTGTCTGGCATGCAGGTTCCTTCAGTCATGGACCTGTCGCCAAGCTCATTCAAGGCCATGGCGTTCCAAGTAGACAGGTGAGGGAGGGTTTTGTGGAGGTTGGGTTGGGGGGGAAGTGGTGGAGGTGGGGACCTGTTTAGGATCAATTGGTGAGGAAATCTCTGACCATAAAGGAATTGAATCTTTCGTGAATGAATGGCTAATGCTTCTGTTATTTTCCTTTGTAATTCGATCACTTTCCTACAATAGTCAAAATAAAGGATTACTTTTGAATGATACTTAAACCTTACAATTACAACATTTTGCATTAAAACTAGAAATGGTTGGTTAACTGAGAAAATGAGACCCTAAAGTACAAATAGTTTTTGTATTTTAAGCCAAATAAGTGCCATCTTTAGCAAGAATGGAGGAAATTAGGTAAAAAAGAAATAGCCTAAAGTTTCGGTGCTAGCCTCATGCTTCTTTGGGGGCAGAAAGCCCCCAGATGGTCACAGAAGCAGTAAGTCTAGGAGTCCCTGCGACCAACCCTACCCTGGGGATGGACGCCAATGGGGAGCTTATCTTTCTGGGGCTACAAAGTGAGAACTAGGGTAATGAGTCAGTCATAGGCCGCGGCGCAGAAACCAGTAAAAGCAGGCACAGTTGGCTGGTAATGAGAGTCCCTCAGCTGCCGTAAACTAAGTGTGCTGAATCAGAACTTTTAGAGCAAAAACGCAAAGAAACTGGGTTGGCCCAGTAACTGATACAAGCAAAAAACTTATGACACTTGGCTGGTGCTGGTGGTTTTTCTTCCTTCCTTCTTAAAAGTATTTTCTGTGGTTTCTCACATATTAATGGGTAATCAAAAATTAACTATAAATGTTTATCTATTTTTAATTTGAGGGGGACAGAGAGAGGGAGAGAGGGAGGGGGAGGGGGAGGGGGAAGGAGGGGGATGGAGATGGAGGGAGAGGGAGGGAGGGAGCGGGGGGGGGGAGGGGGAGGGAAAGGGAGGGGGGGGGGAGAGGGAGGGGAGGAGGGAGGAGGAGGGGGGAGGGGGAAAGGGAGAGAGAGGGAGGGAGAGGGAGGGAGAGGGAGGGAGAGAGAAGGAGAGAGAGGGAGAGAGAGATATTCAGCAGGGGAGGGGCAGAGGGAGAGAGAGACAAAATCCCAAGCAGGCTCCAGGCTTATCGTGGAGCCTGACGCGGGGCTCGATCCCATGACCGTCAGACCGTGATCCGAACGAAATCAAGAGTCGGACGCTCAACCCACTGAGCCAACCATGTACCCCAAAACGAATTATGTACATAATGATTAATAACAGGTATCCAGGGTCGCCACGGGCTCCCATGACGGAAACTGTTAGCCATTCGATACCTGCCCAGGAAAACGTGTGCAGTTTACAACCTTGATGCAAGCGGCCTCTGTTCTGCAAACAGCCTGGGACCTGGGTAGGAGTAGGCGCCCGCAGTGAGGACGCCGGGGCCTCAGCCTCTCTGTCCGCAGACCCCTGGGGTCGAGAGAGCTGAGAAACAACTTGCCAAACAACAACGAGAGAGCCAGGAGCAGAGAGAGCGCCCTTGAGACTTTGGTCCTGGTCTTCAGTGAAGACGCCTCCTGAGCTAAAAGGGAAGCGAATGAAGCCATCAGGGCGGCTCGGGCTCCTCCCGGCCTGGTCACTAATCCCTGATGGGCCGCCTCACCCAGGGCCTCTGGCCAAACAAGACTTCCTTCTTGGAACCCGACCTTGGGGTTTCGTGACACCGACTCTGGGGAAGGGCCTGAGTGCTCCGGTCCGGACAGGGACGTGCGTGCTGGCAGTGGCCTGGCCCCGAGGCACGCCTGTCACCCGGGCGCAGGGCTACAGGTGGGATCCTCGCCCAGACTCCGCGTTCCTGAGGCAGCACGGGCCGAGCGCACGGAGTCCTAACGTTCCCACCCCGCCAACGGGCCAAGGGCGACAGGAGAAGGGCCCCTGAGTTGGATGGAGGAGGGAAGAGGCCGGGTGGGGTGGGGACCAAGCCCAGGCCAGCAGTCCCAGGAGGGTGCGCAGCCCCGTGTCTCTGTTCTGCGTGGGCTGGGAGCAGGGCGGTGATCTTCTGGAGCCCTGCAGGGACCGCAGCCCGTTCCACCCGTGAGGGGTGACGGGAAGTACGGACACATGCAGGACAGGGTTCGAAAACACCACCGGATCAAGTATAACTGTTGCTTTTGAAAAATCTTCCAATATGTCAATTAAATAAGTAACTGCTTTACCGTTAAAGACACCCACAGAGAGAATTTTTAAAAAACAAGCAAACCACATCCATGGGAACTTACGAGTTTAGAGGACGCTTTTGGGTCGCCTGGGTGGCCTCCCAGCAGAACCTGCCATCACCGTCACTGTGTCCACAGCTGTCACTGGCCGGCACTCCCACGCGAGCGCTTCCTGACATCAGGGGCACGGAGCTCCCACCAGGAAACTCTTTTCTAGGCCTTTCCAGCCCCTGGTGCCGGCTCTTGCCTGGAAAACACAGCCTCCCCTGCTGTCCCTCACACTTGCTCTCTCTCCTGCGCTTAGGGCGAGACGTGGACGTGAGCCCCTCTGCCCACGGTAAGCGTGTATGTGGCTTTCCGTCGGGCACGCCAAAGGCACCCCTGCTTTCTCTCTGCCACGTGCTCAGCCCCTGCCTTCCTCCTGCCTTTCCAGAGGTCCCCACGCAGGCTGGACCCACAAGAATGCACTCGTTCTCTCAGCACCACCCTGGCCCTGGCTGTCGTCATGTTCTGTGTCAACGCTGGTGACACGGCCGGCCATGAGTGACCCCAGGGCCTTGGGGCCGTCCAGACCGCTGGCCTTTCTTCCCCAGTTCTCCAGGCACCTGGACAGTAGCCCCGGACGGGCCGGGCGGCTCCCTCAGGGGCCGACAGATGCGAATCAGAAGCTTGCAGGTGCCGGATGTGCAACTGATCTGGAAAGAAGATACGAGAGTTCAAGAGGCTCCCGCGTCCAAAACGCCAGGGAAGGGAATCACGTGAGTGCTCGCGGCCCCGCGGTCACAGCTCGCCACCGAGAAGTTCTACGCTGACGAAGAAATGACATTCTTCCCGTCTGTCCTTGGTGGCATTAAGGAAATCGGCCCACCACCACATCGGTGGAAGAGCCCCTGGATCCGCTGTGGTTGCCGGCAACAGTCTCGTTTAATGGGCCGCTCCCCGCGCCGCGCCGATGGCCGTCCTTGTTCCTCTCCGAGGACACCGCGGCCTAGGTCCTGCTACACCGTCATTCTCCTTCAACACGGGACGACGTGTGATACAACGTGAGGTGAAAAGGGCAGGACAGACGTCCGTGAACTGTAATAAATACACGCACACGCGCGCACACGCACACACGTACGCACAGGGCCGGAAGGAAACCCACAGTGTCCTGGCTGTTCCACTGTCCAGGCCACTCGTTAAATGTAGGACTTTCCTAGAAGGGCTTTGCTGTGGGGCCCATTTTAAAGGAGTGCGGCCCTACCCCACTTCAGACCTCAGTGCTCACTGCCCGAGACCCCCCTGCCTGAGTCCTTGCGTCGTGACAATATCGTCTGCTCAGATTTCCACCCAGGAGGCCGATGTGCGCTGGTCCGCTGACGGGAGTGGCGTCTGCACCTCCTCCCTGCTCGCCCCTCTGGCTTCCCCCCTGCAGAGCTCACGGGAGTGCCACAGACTGAAAGCATCTTCCCCAAAGCTACTCACTGCACAGACTTCAACTCTATTCAAGGAAAACCAACCAAACATCACTGTTTCTAAAATAAAGCATTTATCCAAAGTAAAATATCTCAAATAGTTTGCATTTTTTAAAAAATATAATTTATTGTCAAGTTAGTTAAATACGGCGCATACAGGGTGCTCTTGGTTTTGGGGGTGGATTCCCATGATTCATCGCTTACATACGACACCCAGTGCTCATCCCAACAAGTGGCCTCCTCGGTGCCCGTCACCCGTTCCCCTCCCCCGGCCCCCCTATCAACGCTCAGCTTGTTCTCTGAATTTAAGAGTCTCTTATGGTTTGCCTCCCTCTCTGTTTGAAACTATCAAATAGTTTGCATTTTGAAGCAGACTTCGATGCCAAAGTGATGCTGTCCAGTGGCCCAGCATTTGAGAAATATTCTGCTTCCTGAGACCTCAGCGCTGCCCCTGGATTTCACAGAACTCCCACATGCTTGTCCAGAAGGATCACGCAGGGCCCCAGCCCATCCCCGTCCTGGGGAGGGAAGACCAGGAAACCGGGCCATGCAAGCTGCCAGTGTGACAGAGCGACAGCAAGGTGGCCCGGCTCCGCGGGAGGCCCTCTGTGCCCGCAGGCGCTCTGCCACAACCTGGCGGCTGCGGCTGCGTGCTTTAGGGTCTGGGAGTGGAGGGGATGCGGGGGAGGGGAGAAAGGAGAGCAGGTCCGTCTTCGTCGCAAATACACACAGGACGACCTCAGGGTCTCTATCTTGCAAACACGATTTTCATATCTTATCACAGGTACGTACACACTTCATACACACGTGACTCAGTTTCAGTCAACAGGGCGCAGGTTCCCAACTACCGCTGAGCGACAACTCTGTGCCACGCGTCTCCCAGTGTGGTCAGTGTCCGTGAATCCAGAGGTCAGGTGACCGCTGAACTTACAGACCACGGAGGCTACACGGGGAGAGCAGTCTCCCGAGTCCGGGAACCCGTGTGCTGACCCACAAGGAAATACTCTCGCTCACCTCCTGTGTCCCAGCAGACGCTCTGTGCACGTGGACGCCACGGCTGCAATTTCCCACCAAGCGTTAGCAGAGTCAGTATTTTGTCTTTAAAGGTCGTGCTTAAAGTCAGGGGGGCTGCAGAATTTGATCAGACACAACCACCGGTTTCCTCCATTGTGCATAATTCACACACTCTAAGAGACGTGCCTTCAAACAAAATGCCACACCGCTTTTCCCCAGGGAAAGGTGAGCTAGCGGCCAGCACCACAAACAAGGCAGCACACGCGCACACACCGGGAGAAACACGTTTTAGTTTTTAGTTTGGGGTTATGGTTTTAGTTCAGAGCTTTAAAAAAGTAAGCAAAACGATATTTTCAAAACGAAAAAAATACCTTAACTGCATCCTTTAAACGGGCTGAACTGAGAGATTAGGACCCTTGCATTCAAGAGCTGCTGTTCCCTCACCGGTCACCACTGAGATGCTACAGGGGACACAGCAGACAAACCGGTGACAAAGGGCACTCGGGCATGTCATCACTGACACATCCCGGACCCGTCCCGGGTACGCCCAGCTCCGTCGCCAGCCTCCCGAGCGCGAGCCGGGCTCGTCACGGAGACGACCGATCCCGGGAGGCCCAGCCCAGCTTCGTCTCGGACGCTGACGCCTGCGTCATTTCCGTGGCATCTGCGAGCCTCTCCCGCGACACAGAAAAACACGCAGGCGCCACGTGTGGGCTCTGCAAAACGCCAAGGCTTCCAATCGACGAGAAGATGAAGCGTACGAGGCCCCACTTACGATGGCCCAGAGGCCCCGACACACCGCCTTCCACCCTCACAGAGCGGCCCGGCCTTTCTGACGGCCGGAGCAGCGTCCCCACGGCATCCGCACTGGCGAGACGCGGTTATCTGAACAAGGAAACGACCCCGCTGGAGAGGTACTTGCCGCTGAGCAGAGGCTTGTTGAGGGCGTACAGCGGGGGCAGGTCTTCTATGTTTGCGATCCGCTGGTACATGGCCCTGGAGAGGTGGTCCCCGTGGTAGAGGCTGCCCAGGATGATGCTCGAGAAGTAAATCGGCTCCACGAAGATGCTGAGCAGTGAGCCCTGGACGCCCACCACGTTCCACCTGGGGGCAGAGGGAACACACGCTTGAGTGCAAGAGGGGGGGCCCGTGTCGCACGCGCAGCGAGCCAGCGCCACGCACGGCTGCCTGGTCGCACTCACGTGCCTCGATGTGTACAAACAGGAGAAGACAGCACTTAAAAATTTTAACTGACGTAGAGAAAATCCTACTTAACAATTATTCGGAGCTGTGGAAACATCCCTTGCCTTTGTGCCTCCCGTGACACACCCTCTGAGGCTCAGTTCTAAAAGAAGGTTCAGTGAGCCACGTTTCTTGGGAGAAAAATCAAAAGAGAAAGTAAATCTTTATGTTATTACTTCCAATAAAAGTAACTGCAAAGGAGACGTTGAAAACATCAAACCGGTTGCCTGTTCCTCGGTAACAACCCCGGGCGGAGCCTGGTCTGACACACGCAGGGAGGCTCGGCCGGGGGTGGGGGGTGAGGTCCCTGCGGCGGCCGGCCCTCCCCTGCCCGCAGCGGGGACTGACCCGAGCAGGACGGCGCAGGATGGGCGACCGTGTGCTCGGCTGATGCTGGTCAAGATGCGTTCCCGTCACTGACAACCTAGGCTCCTGCTTGAGCCTCTGCCCTCGCACCGGCACGGCCCTGCCCCCTTCCCACGTCCTACAGACAGCAGCAGGTGCTGGGCACCAAGTCCGTGGGGCCGGGAAGGCGCGGCCCACGTGTTCTGGGGCCAGGGGGCCGTCTGGACTGGGAGCGAGTGGAGTCAAGGCAAACACACGATCAAGAACATAAGTGGAGGGAAATCAATCCAAGGGAAGGCAAGGTCCCCAGAAAAGGAAAACTTCGGGGAAGGTCCTGAGGGCAACCTTGGGTTGCAACCTGGGTCCTGGGGGCCCAGCCAGACCTGGGAGGGGGTGCAGTGGCTGCCCCGAGAGGAAGGAGAGGAAGGTCGGGGGAAGGCAGGGGCTGAACCTACCCGGGCAGCCTGAGGCCGGTGGGGAGCCACTGAAGGACGGCACAAGGCAGCCACTCCATCCAACTTAGTGGAAGTGTTTTTAGGAGACGACTCACCTCCACGTTCCCCTGTGTGTCAGGAAGGAGCCACAGGCAGAGGCCGTGGGAAGGCCGTCTGCAGGTCACAAGGGGGTGGGGACAGGGAAGTGAGGCCCGTCTTAGAAACATCCTGGGCTTGGGTCTGGGGGGCTGCAGGGTCTGGACAGGACGTGGGGGTGGGGCTGGGGTGTCGTGCAGTGAGGCCCAGGCCACTCCGTCTAGAGCCCTCCCTCCCCCGCTCACACTGCTCTCACCTCACGGCCACTGGACTTCAGGCCGAAGTCCAGTGGCCCCCCACCCCCCCCCCCGCCCTCATGGAAGGGGACAGAGGGCAGTGCCCAGTGGGTCAATGCTGGCATCCAGTGGTGGCACAGGGTTCTCTGCCCGAACTCCTGACCCACCCAGCTCCACACTCTGTTTTCGGGCTCTCCTGCTGGCTCCTGTCACCGGCTGGCAGCCAGCAGTGCTGGGGACCTCCTTTCAGAACAGACCCCGGAGCCGACTCGTTGCGTTGCTCCTGCAGGTCAAGTCACAGGTCCCCACCTGCTGCATTGCTGTCGCCTACCACCCCCCCCCCCCCCCCGTGGCCCATCCCTGGAGAGCGGCCATGTGACCCTGTGACAACAGGCCAGGCCTGGTCACTCCCGTGCACAAAACCCTCCAAGGCCCCTATCTTCTCCCTAGAAAACACCATCGTTCCAAAGGTCTGTGCAACCAGTTGCTGCCCCCCCACCCCCCTCCCATGCTCGGGCCACGAGGGGCGAGGGGGCTCCCGGCCACTCCTCCCAGGTCCTCCAGCCTCCTGGGTACGGGGCCCCCGCCTGTTAGTCTCTGCAGCAAGTTCCTCTCAGGGGGCCCTCCCGTGTGCCCTCCTGGGCTACCTACATAATCTACGGTCTACCGCTCATAGCTGTCCCCTCCCCCCACCCCCCAACCAGCGTGCAAGCTCCACGGAGGAGAGGCTTCGGCTGTATTCGCTGAGCTCTCCCGGCGCTCAAACTACACACCTGCCACGTACAGATCAATAATGCACGCTGAAGGGGCAGCCCCCAGCCCTGCGTGTGCCTCCCACCCCCTAAAAAAGGAAGGTCAAACGCAGGTCTTCCTATCCTGCAAGAAAAAGCATGAAGTGCTTACAAAAATCTCAGGGCAGCCCTCCTTATGTACATTCAAGCCTGCGTAGGGGTTTAGACCATTTTAGGGGGAACTCGGCCTCCCAGGACAACCTTTAAAACAGTGATTTTGCAGAACCCTGTACTTGGCAACGAGTCATTAATTCTGAGCACGTGCTTCGCAGCAGGACTCTAGGAGCCGTGACGGCCCCGTGGAGGCCCTGGCGGGAACGCGGGGCGTGCCCCCCGCTTTGGCAGATGGGCTCCTGCCGATGCACCTTACAGAGCCCTGGGAGGGCGAGGAGAGCAGACGCCGCGGGGCTCCAGGCAAACAACGCCCCCCAGCCGCCCTCTGCAAAGACTGCAAACTGGCTCAGCCCTGCGTGAGGGTGCAGGGGTCCACGGGTCCACGGCGTTGTGCCGGGCGATGCTAGAAAGAACCAGGCAGGTGCCCACACGCTCCGCCCTCTCTTGCTCTCCTCCCCCCGTGATTTCTTGGAGGCCAGGGCTCAGAGCACTGTCGCCCGGCCAGGTCCCTGATGAAGCTTCTCCACAGCCGCCCACGGCCTCCACGGGAGCGCGGGGGCCCTTCTCCCCACCGCACGGTCTCCCCACTGGGCTGTCTCGGAGTGTGCCCACACAGGAAGCCCCGGCTTCCTCCCTCAGCTCCACGCAGCTGGGCGCACAGAGGCTGTGGTCATCAGAACCAAGGTCACCCCACCTGCTTCTCCACGGGACTCGCCGCGAGACTGCCCCCACGCAGCCTTCTCGGCCAAACCGCCCACCAGACAGACGCATGGTACCTGGTGACCCTTGGCGTCAGTGCCGTGCCTCCCTCACCGCCCCCAGCCCACGGTGGCCTCGCCCCTAAGCCTGCCCCCTGCCCCTGTCCCGCGCTCTTCCGACGGAGTGACCCTGCCTCTCTGGGAGGGACACAGGTCAGCCCTGCCTTCCAGAAGGGACTCCCGAGATGCTCTCCTCGTTCCCTTGGGGCGGAGACTGCAGCCAGCTGGTAGCCTGCAGGCCACCAGAGCATTTCCGAGGACTTTTCTAACCCTCCAGCCCCCTGGTCAGGTGTTCGAGTGATGCGGAATAACGATCCCCTTTCAAGCCCCTTTCAAGCACTCTGGAGCTTATGCTAATGAGGTGAGCCGGGAGGGTGGGGGCGGGTCCATAGGGACATAGGGACAAGTGGGCTGGAGCCGCTCCACCCCGAGGGCGCAGGGAGCTATGGCAGTGGGGGGCGGGGAGGCGAACAAGCAAGGAGCTGGAAGGGAGGTGCCATGTGCCCGGAGACGTGGATGCTCCACGCACCCCCGAACCTTCTCCTCTTCCACCTGGCTGTTCCCGAGTTGTATTCTTCGTAACCAACCGGTAGGTGTTAAGTAAACTGTTTTCTCTGACTTCCGTGAGCTATATTGGCAAATTGTTCAACCCAAGGACTGAGTCCAATAGCCGAGTGAGACAGGGCGCGGGGGCCCCAGTGCCCTGTTCTAGCAGACGCGACTGTCATCTGCAGGGGGGGGCAGTCCCGTGAGGCCCAGCCCTTAATCTGCGGGGTCTGCATGAGCTCCAGGAGGCATCCCAGGGACCCGGAGAACCGCGCGTGTGGGCGCCCACACACCACACCCGTGGGGGGCGAGAGAGGCAGCAGGGGTGGTAGCTGTCTCCATGTTGTCCCTTCTAGAAGCATCCTGCCCCCTTTCCTCCAGGCCTGTGTGTCTGCCTTGTCTGCTGTTTGCACGGATGACGCGTAACCAGTTTACAGGCACAGGTCGTGAGGGTTCCCGTCCGTGAGTTTTGACTTTTATGCTCACGAGTGTCACGCCATCTCAACAAGACCTGGAACGTTTCCTTCTCGCCTGCAGGGACCCTTCTTCAGGCAGCGCCTCTGAATTACCGAGCTGCAGGAATTGGCTTTATCGGCTGGGTTCTCACCTCTTGCTGGTTATAGAAGTCAGAGTCTCTTTCCCCAGTGTGTGGCTTTTCTCTTCACTGTATCTAAAGGGGTTTTGGTAAATAAGTTTTAAATTTCCAAGTTAGTCAAATTTATTCATGGTTTTCTTTCTAATTTGGGCTTTCTGCGCCTTGATTGAGAAATCTGCTTAAGTGGAAGCCACAAGGATTGCCAGGACCCACTCTTCGCGTTCAGCTCCGTAATTTGCCTGGAACGTGCTTCTGTGTGCCGTGTGAAGGGGCCTGCTTTTCTCGGAGCATAAACACGCTCCGGGACTGTTTGCCGACCGCAGATCCCACACGCAGCAGCGCCTGCACCTGCCGTCCCGTTCCCTCCCCCTCTAAGCAGCACAGCCGCCATCCATCCCGGCTCGGGGGGCGACGTGCGAGCCCGCTGTCCCCGGCTGCCTGCACGCGTCTGGGCCGGGTTCCAGGTGATGGGACACAGCTGCCACGTGACTGTGCCTGTGGCGGCCGGGCCGCCCCTCCTCCCTGCCCTCGGACCAGGCGCGGGAGGATTCGGGAGGGGAGGGGGAGGGGGCGCTGTGGCGCCCCGAGGACAGAAGATGTGTCCTGGATGCAGCAGGAAGACGGAACCCGGACGACCCACCTACTTCTGGACCTGACTTTCTGTGAGACAGAAATAAACTTCCATCTGGTTTACGTGTCCCCTCAAATGCGGGCAAAGCTGCCACCAGTCGTTACCAGTCTCACACTGCTGCGTTTCCATTTGAGTGCTGGGATCAGATTCCCGAGGGCTGGGAAAAAATTAGGGCATTTGATTAAAATTGCATTGAAGTTGTAGAAACTTCACTAGTTGATCCAACTATGGCAGACGCACTGTTGGCCCCGGTGTGGGTGGGCGGGTTTGTATGACTGAGGATGGCTTGCCACTTTCTCCTTCACCGTCTTTACTGCCGTGGTAACAGAGGTGATAATAATCCCAAAAAGTGAGCTGGGGATCCTTCCCTCGTCTTCTAATCTCTAGAAAAGATGACCTCAAATAGGGATCCTCAGCTCTGCAGGAACGTAGGGAGTTCACGCCAAAGCCGTCCAGGCGAGCGGGTCTGCCTTCTCTACAGCCCTCTCCTCTCTTTGGTTTTCTTCAGTTTGTTTCCTTCCTGGGATGGGGTGTGACGTGTGTATTTTTAATGGTTACGTATTCCCCTCTCCACCTATGCCTGAGTCAGTTTCAGGAATGCACATTTTTCTGGAAGGCTGCTTTCATTTCCTTTCACTGTCAACACCCATTGCTGTTGAAGTCACCTACAACCCTGCACGTAACCACCTACGGCTTGTTCTTTGTGACTGATTAGCTGTGCGACTCTGTGACTTCCGATCATTTTCTAATCTCCACTGTGATTCCCTCTTCTGGGTATTACTGAGGTACAGCTGACACTCACTACAGGGCACATATTGAGGCCCACGCGGTAGTGAGAGGCGACTTCTGCCTGTGCCCTTGAGACCCATCATCCCCGGAGTCCTCCTTGTCCTATGTGCCCCCTGCTGCCCCTCCCTGGGCGGCCACTGACCTGCTTTCTGCCACTGGAGGTTAGTCTGCATTCTCTAGGATTTAAATTCATGGAACCACCCGCCAAGCACTCCTGTTTGTCCGGTTTCTCTTCCTCTGCACGGTTATTTTGAGGTTTACCCGCAGTGCACCGGGTGGCATTGTTCATCCCCCCGTCAAGTACCCGCCGCATGGACACCCACCGTGTGTCTATCCACTTACATACAGGTGGCGGCTGGCCTGCCTCTGCTTGCCGACTACCACAAAGGAGCTCTGAGCACTCACGTGTGACTCTGTGGACGTGCACTTCCACTCCCACCTCGCACCCAGGAGCACGATGGCTGGGGCGTGCGACGGGCACATCCTTAGTCTTTTAAGAAATCGCCAACCCGTCTTCAAAAGAACATGCCGCCCACAGAAGACAAGGGCACCAGTCTCCCTGTATCCCTGTCAACCCTTTACGTGGCCAGTTGTTTTAATCTCAGCTCACAGTGTGACTTTCACCTCGCTTGCATTTTCTAGTGATGGTGAACGGTGCCGAGCATTCTATCGTGTGCGGATCTGACATCTTTTTTGGTAAAGTGTCCATTCAGATTATTTTGCCCCTTTTAAAAACTGCTTTTCCCCCTGGTTGAGTTTTGAGGGTCTAAATTTATATACTGTATACAGGCCCTTTATCAGATACACGATTTGCGAATATTTCCTCCCAGTCGGTGATTTTATTTCTCATTCTCTAATGGTGTCTTTAAAGAGAAGCAATTTTAATTTGATGAAGTCCAATTTATCAGTTTTTCCTTTTATGGAGAGTGCTTTTAGTGTTATATCTAAGAAAACATCTACCACAACTGCCAAGATTTTCCCGTTTTCTTCTACAACTTTTACACATTACTATCTATGATCCTTTTTAAAAAATTTTTATCTTAATTTAGAGAGAGCACACGAGCAGGGCAGAGGGACAGAGGGAGAGTGACTCTTAAGCAGGCTCCACACTTATCATGGAGCCCGATGCAGGGCTCGATCCCATGACCCTGGGATCATGACCTAAGCCGAAATCAAGAGTCAGTCACTCAACCAACTAAGCTACCCAGGCGCCCCCATCTGTGGCCCATTTTAATCTCTGTATGTGGTGAAAATATGAAGTTCCCTTGTCTGTTTTCACATAGAGAGGCCCACTTGTCCAGTCATCATTTGTTAAAAAGACTTTTCCTCCATGAATCACCACTGCACCTTGGTCAAAGGTCAGTGTGACCAACAAGGAACAAGTGGAATTTGAAACTAAAAAAATAATACCATTTACATTATTAATACCTTCAAAACTTAAATATTTAGGTATAAATCTAACAGGATATGTATGAGATCTCTATGAGGAAAACTACCAAACTCCGAGAAAAGAATCAAAGAAGAACTACATAAATGCAGAGATATTCCATGCTCATGGACAGGAACACTGGGTATTGTTAAGATGTCGGCTCTTCTCGGCTTGGTCAGTCCCAGTCATGATCTCAGCAAGGTGTGTTGCAGGTGTTGACAAAATGATTCTCAAGTTCACCGGAGGCTAAAGACCCAGCACCACCAACGCAGCACAGGAGGAGAACACAGTCGGAGGACTGGCACTGGGGGGTTTTAGACTTACGACAAAACTGCAGTAACTGTGATACTGTGATTTGTAAGAAATGTATCTTGGTCTTATACATATTTGGTCTTTGTTCATGTTCATGGTTCCTGGCTCAGGCTCCTATAAAACCTTAGGAATTTCCTAGTTGAGAAGAGCCTTACAGATGTCTTTTGCTATGTTAATGAGGTGGCTTTTAGAAAGCACCTAAGGAGGAGGGCTGGTTTAGAGGGTTGGGAATTTCAGTCCCATCCCCCTGACCCCCAGGGAGGGGAGAGGGGCTAGAGGTTGAGTTAATCACCAATAGCCAATGATTTGGAGCACCTGGCTGGCTCAGTTGGTAGAGCGTGCGACTCTTGATCTTTGGGTCATGAGTTTGAACTCCATGTTGGATATAGAGATTACTTAAAAAAAAAAAAAAAAAAAAAAAAAAAAATGGCCAATGATTTAATCAAATGTGCCTATGTAATGAAGCATCCATAAAAACTGCAAAGGACAGGATTTGAAGCTTCCGGGTTGGTGGGTGTGTGGATGTGAGGACAGCAGCACGGCTGGAGACGGCGTGGGTGCTCCCTGACCCTCCTCTCCCCATGCCTCGCCCTCTGCATCTCTTCATCTGGCTGTTCCTGAGTTATATCCTTTTATAATAAGCTAGTGATCTAGTGGGGGAGATGTTTCTCTGAGATCCGTGAGTCACCCTAGCAAGTTAACCGAATCCAAGGAGGAGGTCCTTGAGACCTCCAATTTACAGCTGGTTGGTTAGAAGCACAGGCCAACTGGAGGCCGCCCGGCTCATGTCCTCGTTAGAATGTGAGGAACCAATCCCTCCCCGACACGTATGACAGAACTGGATTCAAAATCTAAACGGCAATCAACACACTGTAGTACTGGCAAAACAAGACACGAATAGATCAAGGGGACAGAAGAGAAAGCCCAGAAACAGACTCACATAGACACAGTTAACCGATCCTAGACAAAAAACAAAGGCAACACAGGGAGCAAAGAGAGTCTCTTCAACAAGTGGTGCTCAAACAACCGAGGACCCATGTGCAAAAAAATGAATCTGGACACAGACCCTACACCCTTCACGATAATTAACTCACAAGGATCACAGACCTAAATGCAGAATGCAAAACCATAACCCCCTAGAAACAACACAGGAGAAAACCTAGGTGACCTCGATATGGTGATGAGTGTACATACAGCACCGAGGGTGCAATCCACGAGAGACAACATTGATGAGTTGGACTGCATTAAAATTTAGAACTTCGGCTTGGGTAAGACTAACGTCCACAGGATGAACAGACAAGTCACAGGCTGGGAGAAAAATCTGATAAGTGACTGTTATCTAAAACATGTGAAGAACTCTTAAAACTCAACAAGAAAACAAACTACCACGTTTTTAAAAATGGGCCAAAGATCTTAACAGACAGACAGGTCATCACGTTTGGGCTCCTGTGAAGAGCGCTGCAGTGAACGCGGGTGAGCGAGAATCTGTTGGAGACCCTGCTTTCAGTTGTTGGGGCGAATGCCCAGAAGTGGGATGGCTGGGTCACATGGCAGTTCTAGCTAGCGCTCTGACGAGCCGCCACACTGTTCCCGTAGCAGCTGCCCCATCTACATTCCCACCAGCCGCACTCAGGGTTCCAGCTCTCCACGTCCTCGCCAACACTTGTCATCTTCTGTCTTGTCCTGTTTTGTTGGCGGGGACATCCCCATGGGTGTGAGAGGGTGTCTCGGTGTGGTTTTGGTCCACGTGTCCCGGCCGATTGGGGACATCTTCCTGCACTTGTTGGCCGTCGGTGCATCTTCCCGGAGATGTGGCTTTTCAAGTCCTTTGTCCGTTTTTGAATCGGGCTTTCTGTTGTCGATTTTTAGTAGTTCTCTACATGTTTTCAGAGTTTCTTACAAAACTGAACATATTCTTACCACGTGACCCAGCGATCACACTTGTTGGTATTTACTCAAAGGAGCTCAAAACGTAGGTCCGCACCAAACCTGCACACAGATGGTTTACAGAACTGCCAGCGCTGGGAACCAGTAAGGTGTCCTTTGGGAGGTGACGGGCAAACACACGGGTGTGTCCAGGCAACGGGATGGTATTCGGCGCTAAGAAGGAGCAGGCCGTCACGCCATGAAGACAGCACGAAGACGCCATGAAGACGGAGGGTCCGCGAGTGCATTTCACTAAGTGACAGCAGCCAATCTGAAAAGGCTACATCCTGTATGATTCTATCTGTGTGACGTTCTGAAAAAGGCGGGACCATGGAGACAACAGAAAGCTCAGGGGTTGTCAGGGGCTGGGGAGAGGAAGGGGTGACAGGGTGGAACACAGAGGATTTTCAAGGCAGTGAAAATACTCTTTATGACACCCTAATGACAAATACACGTGATTAAGTAACTGCCCAAACCCAGAGAACATGCCACACGCAGAGTAAAGCCTCATGTAAACTACGGGCTCTGGGTGACTATGATGTATCTGGGCAGGTTCATCATTGGAACAGATGCACATTCTGGGGGGTGTGCATGTGCGGGGACACAGAGTATATGGGAAATCTCTGTACACTCCTCTTAATTTTGTTGTGAACCCAAAACTGCTTTTTAAAGATATAAACTCTTGGGGCGCCTGGATGGCTCAGTCGGTTAAGTGTCTGACTTCAGCTCAGGTCATGATCTCACAGTCTGTGAGTTCGGGCCCCACACTGAACTTTGCGCTGACAGTGCAGAGCCTGCTTCAGATTCTGTCTCCCTTTCTGCCCCTCCCCTGCTCATGCTCTGTCTCTCTCAAAAATAAATAAACATTTTAAAAAATTTAAAAAAATTAAATTAAAAAGTATATATATAAACTCTTAAAAAATGGTTAATGTGATAGATTTTACATCACATGTTTTTGCCACAATAAAAATAAATCGTGTTTGTCTACATCAGCAACAATTATCCAGAATACACAATAGATAATAAGATAATTCTCACATGAATATAGGAAGTATGAAGTTCTAGGAATTAATCCATCAAAACTGCCCGGCATATAACTGACCCAGATGACAGTTCATGTATGGAAAAACATACAATACTCATGGAGGGACTGGTTTAACTTTATGTTCATTCTTTCCCTTTCAATCCATAATTCCACAATTCCATATAAAATCTAAGCAAGACACGTGGTGCACCTGAGAAGCCGATTCTATAATATGTACAGAAGAACAGAGGCTCGTAAAAAGCTACAAGTGTGATGAGAGAAGGATGAAGAACAGTCTTATCCAACCAGACCTTTAAACACACTAAAATGTCAGAAGTGTAAAAACTGTGGAACCTGTACTAGTACACTGGATTATAGAGACTCGAGAGGCTAGGAGCCTAGGAGCAGCCCCATCTTTGTAAGGGTGTTCAGTATATTACAGGGACGCCTTCACAGATCAAAGAAGAGGGTCTCGATTATTTAGTAGACGTTCCCAGGAAAACTGACTCGCCATACTAAAGTAGTAAAGCCACATTATTATTTACAACACAAATGTATTAAAAGGCCTCAATTTGCTAGTAAAATGATAAAAATTTTGGAAAAAAGTACGGGAGAATATTTTCATGCCCTTAATTTGAGGAGGAATTTCTTAAATAAGATTCTAAAAGTACAAATCACAGGGTGAAAGATTAACGGGTAAGGTTCTAACAAAACGAAGCGTTTCTCCTCAGAGCGTGGCACGGACCAAGTGAAGACGGGGGTCTGGACTGGAGAAGACACGGAACCTTCTCCGACCATCAAAGACTGCAAAGCAACTACAACAAGAACGTCTGCCGGTCAAGATGACAAAAAGCATGAGATGCAGAAGACGAGTGGGTAGACGGTGTGAACAGGTCACTCCAATGAGAAAGATGAACGAATGCACAGCTGCTCCACACCCCACAGAGCAGTTTTGAAACGAGGCAGAAACCAGCCTCACGCACCGTCGGTGGAAGCGTACACAGGCGTGACCCTTCTGGGCGCGGCAGAGACCCGTGAAGTCCTGCACGTGTGCAGCAGAGACCCTGGACGGCAAAGGTCTATGACGAGCCACGCTCACGAAAACTCCAGGCTGTGCTGTGGTGGAGAGCAGACCCAAGTCTCTATGGCGAGGGCACGGATGCAGCACGGCCATGACTATGGCAGGGTCTCTGCAGAAACCAGCCGTTTGTCACCGCATCGGGGACAGTGTCCAAACACTGGGTTGAATGAAACTACGAGACACAGAATAGCACCTAAAGCACAATTCCGTTTCTATGAATTAACAACATACACATAAATACCCTAAAATGACACCACCATGTATTTTTCCAAGGCCACACACACACACACAAGTGAATGGATGGTGGACAGGAAGGACACATAAAAAGCAAATTCATCAAGGTGGGCACAGTGTGCACCTGTACCTAAGGGCAATGGACCACAGCATATGCTGATTCAAGTTCTGTGCACCTGAGGCTCTCTGACAAGGTCCTTGCAAGAAAATCAATACAAAGACCTTACAGACGACCGAACAGGTACGTGCGTGCACATACACGCACGTCAACCGTGACGGTTTTGGAAGAGCAGTCAAGAACCCGATCACGACGAGCCGCACAGCAGAGCTCTGAAAAAGGAGGCGATCTTTGTCTTAATATGCTTTTGTGCCACCCAACTTCTCGCACCTACCTATGTTACTTGCCTTTTTTTTTTTTCAAGTGAACGTTTGTTAAAAAATAAACAAAAAGCTACTGGAACACCAGCGTCTGACGAAATGAGGCCTTCTAAAATCTGGCCCGGACACATCTTTGTCTGAAAGAGCCTTTGTCAAGCAAACACAAAGTATCAAGCAAACACTGCGTCTCAGCCGCCCCCGCCTCACTGGAAGCCACCACCCCCAACACGGGATGCTAGGGACACTCTGCACTCACAGAAACCCCAAATGGTAACTGTGGGGAACAGGACCACTAAGCTGGCATCTAGCAAGAATGAGAACACCCTTAGTTTTAGTTTTCTCTGGGAGCAAACCGTTTTACAACTTTTTTTTTCAGAGAGAGAGAGAGAGAAAGGGAGAGAGAGAGAGAAGGAGGGAGAGAGAGGGAGGGAGGGACAGGGAGCATGAACAGGGGAGAGAGGGTAGAGGGAGAGAGAAAGAGAATCCCAAGCAGGTGCAATGCTCAGTGCAGAGCCCGGTGCGGGGCTCGATCCCATGACCCTGGGATCGTGACCTGAGCCAAAATCAAGGGTCACGCTGAACTGACTGAGCCCCCCAGGCGCCCCTGGGAGCAAACTATCTGCAGCACACAGATGCCCCGATGCCCCGGAAGTGCACGCGCAAACGCAAGGGCGAGGCAGAGACGCAGCCCGAAGGACGGCAGCCCGAGGCCCAGCTCGATCCCCTCGAGGCGGCCCCCGACACACTGGGTGGGGCCCCGGTCCCACAGAGGGCGCAGGAGCACGGGGCAGGACACGCAGACGACACCAGGCCCAGAGCGGTGGACGGCGCCTGCGGGAGCCCGCGGGCGGGAAGCCTTACCGGGCCATCTTGTCGCTGCAGGACATGGTGAGCAGCCTCTCGCCCTGCAGCACCCCGTCCCACGTCTGCAGGCTGGCGTTGGACCGCACCGGAATCGTGCCTTCGCCAGACTCTATTTTCGTCCGCAGCTGTCCTCTGGCTTTGCGGTTTGGATGCCTGTCCGCTGGTTCTAGGAGAGGAAGGCCAGGTGAAAGTCCTCTCCTCTCCTCACGGGAAACAAGTGCAGCAGCCCCTACACATTTAAAGTCGAGTTTATGCCCGGGTGCACGTGCTCACTACACAGTAAGTGACAACCGCACGGGGCCCTGGGCAGGAAAGGCACCGTGCAAACCAAAGTCATGGAAGTAGGTCCTAAAGAGCGCTTCCATTTTAACCAAAATGTTTACTTTCTATCATTAAAAATGAGCTGAGGCAAACAGGACAAAATGCTGACGTTCGCTAATTCTAGCGGATGGATATTTGAGTGTTTGTTACATTTTTTCCCTGCATTTTTAAATTTTCAAAAATATATTATGGGGATGCATAAATAATGCAGAGGGAAGCACATGCACAAACATCTAAAGTGATTGTCTGTGGGTGACAGGAATACGGGGGATTGGCAGTTTTTCTTAACATTTTAAAAATACGTAGCCACCATCCAGAGTGAGAATGTGTTACTTTTATAACCAGAGAAAATCATGCACTCAAATGTTGTCTTTGCAATAAATAACGCTTAAGCTGGGGAAAAGACATGAGGACACAAGTTACTATCAAATACAAGCACCAACCTCATATGCAAACACGGGTGGAGGCAAATGTGATGCGACAGGGCCCCCTTTGCACTGGTCTGTGCTGCTTCTGAAATTTCAGCCAAATACCCCAGGTACACACGCATCGAGTCACAGTTCCTCACAAACACAGATGATGCGCACCTCTGATGTACAGACACAGACTGTCCAAATTTAAATACTAAAAGCAATGTTGGTTTGATAGCCTCACTCTATTCTAATTGCTCAGTATATCAGAATCAACGTATTTCATTAAGATTTTCTAATCAAATTACCAGTGGAAAAGAAAAATCTCCTGCTTTTATATATTCCTATCAGATCACTTTCAAGGTGACACTCTTCAAAAAAAGGGAGAAAAGGACGTTCACGCAAGTTTCCTCTTGCATCTGTTACTACGTAATCACCAATCTCCTCGAGACGTTGCTACTTGCTGAGCACTGGGTCTCGTACCTTCCAGAATCGGCTCGTGCGGCGAGAAAATTCTGGCGTCCCCACAGGGAGACGTGCTGATATACAGATGGAACTGAACGCTCTCCTTCAGCCTGAAGCCGCCGCGCTCTGACTTCTGAAAGACGGACCTTTTTTGATCGTCTTTGCTACTGGAAGGAAAAAAGTTGCGAAAAGGAACTTTAAAGCTGTAGACAAAGTCTAGTCTACCACGGTTGACGATGACTTTCAGAGGCCAGTGTTTTCACCAGGGTACAGATAGGCTGCAACGACAATATCTGCGTGTGATGACAATGAACGCAGTTCCTGTCCCCCCAATAATGAAGTTATCGGAATGCGGGTGACCTCCCCTCCTCCGCGTTTAGGACTTCAACACAGACGACACACAGAGACGGGCGCATAAAGGAAAGTAGCTTGGACAGTTGGCCTGCTGTCTTTGCGTACGGGGACCACGATGGGTGGCCGCGGTCCCAGGTGGCTTAGTTCTGCTCACACGCATGCTGCGCAAGACACAAGCACACGGTCTCGAACAGACTTCAGATCTACGACTGCGCCAGCGGTCAGCGCACGTGCGTGTGTGTGGCACCTGGCCAGCTCTCGTCTGTACCTTGAGCCTCATGGGAAAATGGGACCCAACCGCACTGCTGCCAATAAAGTTACTGTTTTAATTAAAGAGTTTTTCAGAGATTATAGAAACAACGAAAGGTTTTGCAGTACATTCTGATGGGAGGGGAATATTTTTTGAAAACTGCTCCCTTTAGTTATTTACTTAGTGCACTTACTTTAAGTAAAGCTCAAGCTGTGTATAAAGAAATCTGAGCAGGGACCTCCGAGCTACTATCTCCGCGTGGCAGTCATTTAACGCAAGGCCACGATCACTCATGTACTCGCCATTAATGCACTTTGTTCCCGTAGAGACACTTATCACCTTGGCATCTTTCACATCTGTGCCTGAAAAACAAACGAGACGTTATTCCTCTGAAGGCACAGGCACGCGTGCCTACCTGCGCTCCCGGGGTCTGCGTGCCTTCTCAGTGACTTCCCTTCCGGGCTGTGAGCCGACCACTCAGCCCGTCTTCATGCGCACGCCCGCCCCTACTTCTTACCAGGGCAGACCCGGGCTCCGCAAAGCACTTCCCGCTGAGGACTCGCTGTGCAACGTTTCTGGGAAGCCAACCTCCCTGCCTCTCTAGTGCACAGACTCTGAACCTAAGGGACTCATTTCCTCTGGACGCAGCCCCGCTGGGTACGGGTAGGGAGCACCGGGGAAGGGTCGACTAACCGGTCTGGCAGTTAGTTTTGAAATTAATAGCAAAGCACTAAGGAGGGTACGAGGAATGGCTCACAGAGGGATGAGGAGGAAAAGAGAAGTAACTCACAGTGTCCTGCCTAGGAATGCCTGTCACCATCTAACTGTACTGGGAGTGAAGCCTGCTGGGGACTTCGGGCACGGGAAACGTGTCCACCCTGACAGGCGCGGGGCAAGGCCTGGAAAGCCTGACGGTAAACCGCACTTGCTATCAGCTGAGTGCAGGGCGTGTGCCCCAAGCGGTAGTTAGGTGAGGGTTTCACTTCAGTCCTGTGGGGTCCTCTGAGGGGCACGCGACCACTGTCTCCGTCTCAAAGATGAGGGCCCTGAGGCCCAGAGGGGTCAGAGCCTGCCCAGGGTCATTCAACCACGGGGATCCCGAGCTGAAGCAGGCCAGGTGACGTCAGGGCCACGGGCCAAGGGCTGTGTGGTGCTGCCTGCAGGCGTAACCTGTGGTGCTGAGCAAAGGCCCCGAGTGAGATGCACACACCACGATGCAAAACGCCCCGGGAGCCGGTCCGCGCCCCCTGAGCCCAGGAGGAGAGCCACACGGAAGGGCCGCCCGCTGCTCACGCCTGCCGCTGGCGGAAGCCCAGAGCCTCGCCCCGGGAACGCTGCATGTCAGTAGCTGAAGCATTCACCCCTCGGTCATGTCGAGAGCAGCAGCAGAGAGAGAGGGAGAACCGGAGACAACACAGGCTTCAAACCCCAAATTAAACTGAGACCCCAGGTCACGTCCAGAGCCCTTCATGCTACCGCAGACACACTCTCAGCTGTGCCATGGTAAACACATCGTGCACGAAAAAGCCATCATCATTAAAGCAGCAGTCACGTGTCCTAGGGCATCGAGGGCTGGATCAATGCCAAGGGTCATGGAATCACATCCTGTCCACAATCAGATAGAGGAGAGCGACCTCGGGAGAAAAGGACGGAGCAGGGACCCCACAGAGGACTGAGGTGTTCCCCCTGGCTGGCAGGTGTAGACAGATAAACCACTGGCTTGCTCTCTGGCCCTAGGGCCGGATGTCTGCACACGGCCCGCGGGGCTGAATGGACGACCCAGTGTAGAGGGCCCCACAAGGAGCCTCAGACTCAGCCCCAGCCTGGCCAGCTGCAGGGACCCAGCAGGGGGCACGGCTGTGGCCTCCTGCTCTTGGGGTGGTCCAGGAGCAGGAGCTGCTGAGCGTTCTCACCTCCGGGTGAGGGAAAGAACTCAGAGAGGGCGCCTTATCCTGCTGGGACTTCCGGATTCATTTAATAGGGTTTCATGTGTCACCCCAAAGCGTGCTTTTTACCCAAGCAATTTCTGCTCTTGCTAGAGCTGCTCATCTATCTGCCCAATAAAAGTCACACACAAACTATCTGGAGGCATCACCATTAGTCGGGAAGTCAGATACGTCCCACTTTCAAATGACAGAAGTGCATTTTGCTGCCCTTTTCCAGAGTAGATCAAAACCACTCATTTATGGTTACAGGAACCAGACATTAATGCAGTGTGCCGTCTCCAAATAAAAAACTGAGGTTAAGAAACTGAACATTTGTAGGTGCAATTCCTACGTTTGCATATGACAGGGACTCTGAAGAATTAGGAAGATAGTTCCCGCTAGGGTCCCAGAGATGGTCACAGTCTGACCATCTTCCCCTCTCTTTTAGGCGTGAAGAAAGGCACCCCAATGTTTTACCTGTTGTCATGACGATGCCGGCAAGAACTTTCCTACGTGCGTGAGGAGAGGAGAAGTTGTCCGTCAGGTCACCGAACTTATCCAGCACCAGGCGAGCCACGGCATCTGCTAACACCTGAGGACCACAGCAGGGAGTCAGGGGCGCGGCCCGCACCCACCCTGTGCACACCAACACTGCGGTCCCTTCAGAGTGGCCTCATAGACGGCTTCTCTTTTGGAAAACCACACAGGGAAATCTGGCAAACAAGCGCGTGTGAGTGAGTGTGTGTGTGTGTGTCTGTGTGCTTTCCCTTCAGAATGCTCCCCGGAAACAGAGGTCCAAGGAATTCGAGGCTCTGGATGGACTCCTTCAACAGAGTCTCACAGACAAGGACGGTCCAGAACCGGTGCCACCCGTCTGGTCCACCGGGATCCCCTCGGACGAGGGAAGCGGGGCCACCCCGGGCCACCTGCCCCGCACGCCCTCTGCTCTGCACCAGGCTCTCCCAGCCTCCGGGGCCATACTCCCGGGAGCATCAGGGCTTGTGAAGGAAACGAAAGTGCTTCTTTCCCTCAACACGGAAGGGCTGCCATCGGCTGGAGGGCCGGCGGGGCCAGGGAACATCAGGGCAAGGACAGGGGCGGTGTGTGGAACCCCGAGCCCCACGGCAGTTCCCGCAAGGCGCCTGGGCCAGGCCGGGGAGCAGGGTGCGAGTGCCCACAGGGACCCCTGTCTTCCTCCCTGCCGTGGGGCAGCCAGCCAGCCTCTCGTGCCTCGGTTTCTCCAACGTGCAAACCAGCCGCCCTGCCCTGCCCAGAAACCAGCACTCACGAGCGTCCAGCAGGGTGTTTCTCACTCGGCCCAACCGGCCGCGGGCAGCACCAGCGGCTGCGCTCTCCGAGGGAAGGGGTGAAGGGCTCCTGACACGTTTCCATGCCCACAGCCTGCACCGGAGGACGCTGCTCAGGAGCAGACACACCTGGCAGAGCGTGGCCGCAGTCCCACTTTCACGGCTCACAACTCATCTCGGGCATCAGGGTTTGGGGAAATGCCGCCTGACGGGGGCGTGTGTGAAGAGCCGTGTCCCCACCGAACCCACACCTGTCTCGGCAACCAAACGGCCAGATCCAGTGTCCCAGCTTGGCCCCTAGGAAAACACTCCCCAGATGAACAGACACGTCCCGCATCCCGAATGACGACTTATTCTGAAGAACAAAAGTTGCCATGAAAGCTCTCCTGCTGCTGCACCGGAAAATACCAGGGAGCCCAGGAAGACTGCGCTGGAGCCAGAGGCGTGGGCGTGGACACAAGACACAGGGCGGGGCAGCAGGCCTCCCCCCCCCCCCCCCCCCAGCCTCCTGTCCCACGAGGAGGGTCCACGCCACACACGTGGCTGCAGGCCACACGGTGGTGAGGCTATCAGAGTAAGGATCACGTGTTCCAACTTATATAAAAGAACAAATCCTAAGAGAGGCTAAGGATAAGCCAGAGAAAAGAAAAGCGTCTGATGGAAGGTTTGGCAAGGTTCTAAACCACGGAGCTCAGAGATGTGCAGGTCGGGCCCTTACGGTGACACGGACTCGTGAGAGGCAGGCACTTGGGGCACCCGGACAGTTTTTCTTCCCCTTAAAGAGACTGTGATCTCATTCCTACAAGTAAGGAAGAGACTCTCCCTCTGCACGTCGGGTGCCACACGAATCACACCCGTGTCCCCACGGCCCCAGGCAGCGCCCAGGAGCTGCGAGGCCCCGGTCCAAGGCTGGCTGTGGCGCTGGCCGCTTGGTTGTGCCGCGTTAACAAAATCCACTACCGGCAGGGGCTGCGGCCGCATCTCTGGGTTTAAACCCTGGGCCACCACCAGGAACACGATGAAGGTGAAAAGTCCTACGGGCAGGGAGGGCCGGCCCAACGCCCTCAAGGGTTACTCCAGGAAAGCAGTGAGGATGCTCACCATTCCAGGATGTACGTCTGGAAACCTCCAGGCCAAAGGCAACACAGTCCAGAAATAAAGCTGTAAGGGCTGATTCTGCGAAGGCCACCCCAGGCCCTCCCAGGAAAGCATGAGCATGTCCTGGGCTCCCGAGGGGGCTCCAGAGACACCACGGTGGGGGCGCTGTGAGCAGAGACAGGACACCTAGCTCCACGCCTGCAGGCCCCCTGGGCCCCGACCAGAGGTTCAGAGACGACCACTGGGCTCCTGCAAGAACTCGAGGCAAGTGGCATCAGGCAGGGCTGAGAGCACCCCACCCTGTCCCTCACACGGGATTCCCACAGACGCCCCTCCCCAGTGAGGCCCCCCGGGGCCCCCGGTGGAGCAGAAGCATGGGGCCAGGCCGGGGAGCAGGGTGCGAGTGCCCACAGGGACCCCTGTCTTCCTCCCTGCCGTGGGGCAGCCAGCCAGCCTGCAGCCAACCCAGGCATCTGGGGCTCACGGGGTTCGCCTCAAACACGACAGCAGGCGCCACAGGAGTCAGGTGGCCTCAGACGCTAATCTGCACCCAAGCTGGAGCGCGCTGAGCCACGGAAGCCCGAAATACATCCTCTCTAGGGGGCCGGCTTGTGGAATCTTCTGAAAAATGTCAGCAAGGGGTCAAGAGGGGAAGTGATTCTTTGGTTCATAAAAGACCAGTAGAATATTCTGAATGGGTTACTTTATACTGATGTCGCATTTGGTTGCTTTAGGCAAAATAAAGTTTCTTTTTCCAAAACCTTGCACTACTGGCCATTTCGGGAGGTTACCCTGACTGTGTCCAAAGACAACTGGGAAGCTGTTGCATCCTGGATTCTTCTGAGACAGATGCAAGTTGTCCCATGTGGCAATTGGAGCCCTTCATTTTTTTTCCCATCAAACCAGTTCAGATTTTATCTTCAGCAGTAATACTTTGACAAAAAGGAATAGAGAAAGTCATCAGGTTTTCTCTCTAAAAGAGTAATTTTTACACTAGGCCAGAAAAAAAAACCCGGGTTTCCAAGAAGAGAAGCAAGACGTAATCAGAGTCGTAGGATTTAGAGATGCCAGCTACAGCTGTTTCCCCCTCCTCTCTTCCCTTTTCGAGTCAGCCAGGAGCCCGCCCTGAAATCCTGTCTCCACCCTGGTCTTACTCGGGAGGGCTGTCCTAGGCCAAGCAAGTGTGGCCACCTACCTCCAGCCCAGCAGGAGGGAAGCCCGCACGGATCCCAGGTACAGACTCCCGGGCCCCTGGAGTGCCACCAACGGGTCCCCTTCCTTCTCCCACCTCTGAGAGGCTCACAGACCTGCTATGGTGCGCCCTCTGCCTGGCTGGCCCTTGGCCTTGGGGACCGTCAGAGCTGCGGGACACCCGCCCTGACCCAGACGCGGGCAGCCTCACTTCTGTGCTCGGGACTCTCTGGTGAGACTTTGCAGGGAGCACCGCTGAGCTGGGATGTGGTCCCCGTGCTCTGGTCACAGGCTGCTGTGGGACACGGGTCCCCACAGAGGCGGACGGTGTGGGAAGGGAGCCACGGGCTGCCGTGCGGAGTGGGGCAGGGCTCAGCCTGGAGAGCGCGAACGGCACTGCTCTGGGGGACAGGGTTTTGTGGGTCCCGCCCGCATGTGATGGCCCTGGACGGGCTGCCCGGCACAACCGGTGTGGGCAGGGCAGGGCAGGGACACCTGGAGCCAGACTTACCGGTGACGCGCAGACGGGGCGCCAACAGTGACAAGGAGGAGCGAAGCCCTGTCTGAAAGCACTGCCAAGACACGACCACCGTTTCTGGCAGCACCACAGTTCCTCACCTGCGGTAAATGCAACTGAAGGCCCTCGCTGGGGATGGGCTGGCGAGACGGTGTTTGATCCAAGTGCAAATTAAAAATGGTCGCCAGGGCAGACTGCGCAGCCCGGGCCTTGGCGAGCTTTTTGTTCCGGCCCGAGCCCTCGAAGAACTGGCCGTCCACCACCACAGACATGACAAAGCTCTTGGCGTGGCTCTCCCCGCTCTCCGACAGGAAGTCGTACTTGAGCCCCGGCCGCAGCTCGTTCAGGATCATCACGGGGTTCTTCCCGCTCGGCGGCGGGAACGGCGGAGGGCCAGGCAGGGGAGGCTGCGCGAGGCCGGCGGGTGCCGGGGACGCGGCCAAGCTGAGGTCCCCGCTGGAACTAAAGGAGTCGTCCCCGTTGGAGCCCAGGTAGAAGGGCGCATCCGACCTGTCTGGGGTCTCGAAGCCGTTGAAGAGCGTGTCGGGGAAGTCAGCCTGGTCGGACGTGAAGTCCGTGTTGGCGGACAGGGTCCTCCCCATGGCCAGGTGGGCCTCAGAGGCGTTGGGGAACTGAACGAAAGAGCGCAGGGCCTTCTCCGCGGCGTGCAGCTTGGCCTTCTTCTTGGTGGGGCCGGAGCCCTCGAACACCTGCCCGTTCACTTCGACGGACATGACGAACAGAGGCGCGTGCACCGGCCCCGTCTGCGACAGCAGCGCGTACTGCAGGCCGGGCTTGATCTCGTTCAGCTGCATCAGGGCGTTCTTGGGCAGCGCGGGCCCCGGCGGCCGCCTCCTCTTCTTCAGGCGGAACTTGGCGTGGCCATTGCTGCCCTCCTCCAGGGGCCGCTTCCGGCCGGTGCCACCACCGCCCCCGTTGGAGAGCAGGGCGCCCTCGCCAGGCCCGGGGGCGCTGCCGTCCGTGGGGAGCGCGCTGTCCAGACCGCAGCTTTCCTTAACATCTGTGCTGCTCGAACCTGCGGTGCCCAGAAAGAGTAACTTACAACGCCTTCGTTGCAGGATCTTGTAAATGCAAAATTTATAGATTCCTTTATCTCTCTTTGTAACTGGTTAAGTGATGTGTGCTTATTCACTCTGCCTCTGGCCGTACGTGCAAGAGCTGCACCTTCAACCCAAGAACTGCCACCTGCACCACGATGGGCAACTGTACGTTTCGCTAACTCATGGCCAACGCCATTTGCGACTACTGCCCCCAACTGCTTTTGCGTTCAAGGGTGGGTTTTTAAAACAGTTGGTTTCTACAAGAATATTCTGAAGCACCTAGAGATGCTTTACTCAAGCTTATCGGGATGTGGGGTGATATATTAATCCTGAAAAAGCTTCCCTCAGTAAGTCCAATGTCAGTATTGACACACGTTCTCCTCCTTTTCAATGTCACTTGCTCTGACTGTGCCCACACCGGGCTCTGGACCGCAGCACCTCCCGGAGCAGGGCCGGGATTTACAAGATGCACTCACAAGGAATTAGTGTTTCAGGGTTAGAATATTCGATCGCTATGTGAGGTCGTTGGATTTAGTCCGTGAATCAATCTGGGAAAACTCCTCATGTCATCACTGAGGGATGCAGCCTCACTTCTAGTGTGAGCTTACATTTTTTCATGACATACAGGGATCGATTTATCTCTGAATCCTTAATATATTCCACGATAGGAAAAAGTACATAACGAGACATAAAACTGAAGCTGCGAACAGGCTACCACTTCCTAACTTTCCAAGTAAAGGCAGCGATTTTGTCTTTTTTTAAGAAACAAATATTTGACGGATTGACAGGATAAGCTGCCTATCCCACCTTTTAAAGGTAGTTTCTATTTGCAGTTAATGAAGATAATTTTAAAACTCTCTAAGTTTGGCGAAACAAATATGATTTTAATTTCAAAACGGGGAATTAAAAGGCATTTACTCTTCTCTGTAAGTTTATTAAGCTTTTTTTAAAAAGAGAGAAAGAAACAATTCCCCGTTTTCCCGGCTCATCTTCATAGGCCGTCTCACGCGTGAAGCGTAGGAGTAACGACCGGGGCCCTGTCAGTGGGACTGCATTGGAAGACCTTTCATTAGCGCTCAAAGATGTAGTTAGTAACCGAAATAATTTTTACACGTGTAAGCGACTTACAAGCGCCCTGACAAGGCGGCCCTCGCGTCACGGTACATAATCTAGAAGTAGATGCTTGTGACGCTAAGCAAACAGCACTGTGGACACGGGAGGATAAACGGGACAGAAAGTCCGACTGACGGCCACCAATCCCCAAAGTGAAAGTTCTCAAACTTCCGGGGCGGCCGGCCCTCAGCTGGGATGTAGAGAATAACCCTGGCTTAAACCCACACCCTGGGAAACGGACTCTGCACGGAGGCGGAGGTTGGGAGGCTGCTGACCTCTCTCTGCAGACGTCAAATAGTCCCCAGTACTCCCGACACACACACCACTTCTCCCAGTTGACAAAGCTGACGGAATGGACACTAAATTTTCATTTATAACATCCTCCAGCAAAAGCTCGATAGGTTACTCCTTTCGGTGCTCGAAGGAAACAAAGGTTAAAAAGGGCAGAGCAAGACAGAATTTAGGTGAACGAATAGGCAAGAACGTCACACATCAGGCGACTGCATACATCCTGACGCTGTTGCCAAACAGGATTGTCGACATGGAAAATCAGGCCGTGTAGACACACGCGCAAGTGTGTTCCACCACAGACTCACTGTCTCCGAAACAAAGGCTGTCCTTTAGGAGATAAAAATGATCAGTATTGGACTGACAAACAATCTTGAGATGTAAAAGAAAAAAAATACGCTTCCTATAATAGAGTTCACGTAAATTCCAAGTTGTCACTTGCTTCAGCAGCACTCAGACACTGCTTGTATCCCGTCTTATCAGAGGTGCTGCTGTGTAAAGGGAACACACACGGAATTAGACAGACAGACCCTGCTATCACAGCCCTTCCTAAGCAGACGTGGGCGCGACGTTAATTCACGGATGTGAACGCCACCCAATAAAATCTTTGCTGCTTTTCAAACGGTAGGAAATGTGGGACCTCACCACAGACCTCCAGACCGGAACCCGCATTCACCCTTCAGGAAAATCACCCAGAAGAATCCTTCATCTTGGTGAGTTGCCACAGGATCTGCATGCCCTGAAGTCTCCACCCACGCCAGGCGGACAACAGCCCGCGGCCCCGAGAAAAGGAGGCTTGGGGGACACGTGCTCACACAGTCCTCACGGGGGGCTTAGTGCCCGGGCAACAGTGGCCGTGGTGAGTGAAGCTGACGAGCAAAGACAGGCTGCGCCCCAAACAGGCCTTAAGAGTAGGCTCTGATGGGGACACCAGCCGGAAGACAGCACCCTGCAGGCAGCGGGGGAGGGCAGCGCCACGGTCACGCTTTCCCACACCCGCAACCGCCAAAGAGCACGTTCTCCGTGTGGTTCGTGCAACCGAGGCCCAGAGCACTGCAGAGCTCGGCGGCCCAGGAGGCGGGAGCGCCCTGCCCGCTGAGCTTCCGGGTCCTAAGTGGCCGCGAGCCCAAGCCCAAGGCCTCAGCTGGTCGGCCCTGAGAGAAGTCACAGGGAGACGTGCTGAGCGGTGTTCTAGTCACGGTGACCAGTCTCGGTACGAAGTCACCCGGCGTGCATGCCTGCCTGCTCCTCCCTGGGCACGACCAGACGCTGCAAGTACGGATGCAGATCAGAAAATGGTGTCTTCGCTGTCATTGCCCCAACTTCTGTGGGAGACTTTAAACCTCATCCAAATGCACTGCTCTCAGGGATTAAAGATAAAACAGAAGAGACAAGTGCATTCCGCAAACTTCTTTTGGTAGAGAGCACCACTGTGGGGGGCCAGGGGTGGGGGGAGCTGTGTGCCCCTGAGGCTCGCCGCCCTGCTCCACAGACGGGACAGTGTGGCAGACAGAGCAGGCCCCACGGTGAGCTCCGGTCCACAGCAGCCCAAAGGCTCGCCAAAGTCTTGGAAACTTAAAATCAGCAGGCTTGCGGGAGCCCCCTTTCCTCAAAGCACAGGGAGAATTCGCTGTCTTTGCAGGGGAAAATTTAGCTACTATCCTCCCAAATGACCAAGTATTTCAATCAATCCCAAAGGGTATCTTAGATTTGCACACATGAAAATCCAGCCACTGGTAGGAGACCCACGCCGCGACATGGCACGAACCCGTGCAGCTGTGAGGCACGTGCATCTAGAGACACGTGTTCTCCCTCCTAGTACACATGTGTCGGTCCCAGAACGATGGCAGTGGAAGGTCCAGACAGACGGCTGTGAGGAAAATGCCCACACAAGTACCAACACCTACTGCAGGGAACACATCAGAAAGTTAAAACATGCCACCGTTAGCAGCCCATTTCGCAGGAAAGGAAATCACTTTTCCCAAATTCGTCTCATTACAACTATTTACAAGAACACTACGATGGTAACGGAGAATTAGCTACTTGACGCTACATGATGGGCCCAGGTCTTACTCATGTTTTCTTCTTCTTCTACATCCATGGCAAAGTGCTTGTGAGGGTCTCTTGACTGGCGGAGACGGTTTCTGTCTGAAAGACAGCAAGAAAATGACTTTGAGCGTGCCCGTCGCATGAGTACAGGGGGTAAGTCCGCTGTGCGGGAACCACTGCGACAGAAGTACAAGTGAGAGGAGAAGCCTTCACACGAGGAGGGCTACTCTGTCGTCCAGCACCGAACGCGGGGATGCGCCCACCGCTCTGGCACGGTCCAGGACACCGAAGGACCGCCAGCCGGGGCCGCGCTGCCAGGAGGGACGGCGGAGGTGGAAGGAGACACGGCAAGGGAGGCGCCCTCTGAGCGGGGCGGACCGTGCCGGGGACGGGGCCCTGGAGGGCAGGGAGGACGAGGACGGCTCGGAGAGAGCCTTCCCATGGGATGCAGTGAAGACACTTCATGTCACAACGGAAGACAACAGAGCCACACACACGCCAGCCCATGCCATTGGCCATTGGCCATGCCAATGGTCACCACCGCCCAGAGCACTCTGGTCTGGCCGGAGCAAGGCCACTGCAGGATTTCCCCCCACTTCTTTTCTTCGTCCTGAACAGCACCTCGTGTGGGTGCCACTAAAGGGCACACACAGCTGTTCAAGTCGGACCTAGCCCCTTAGCCACCTGTGACTTCCTTTGTTGGCAGGAGAAACCACAGGCACCCTCAAGGAACAATTACTCCGATTCTCCGACTACGAGCAAGTTCAAAGCCCCGTCTTCCTGAATACTGTGGCTGTGCTCTGCAAGGCTGTATGAATGCATTATCCATAATAAAGGACCCCATCAGACGGCGAGCGAGGAAAAGACTGTAAATGTTCTGGCCACAATCTCTTTGTATAGAATAAAACCGAAATGAAACTTACACTGTAAGTCACTAAAAGGCAAATCCAGTGCTTTCAGGATAATGGTAACGAAAAGTGCTGAAATAGGCACATGTGTCGTAAATATCCCTCAGGTATCTAAAATGTGTGTTTTCATGACAATCGCTTGTTAATAATGGCGAATCCCAACATATAACTGGCAAATTTGTTGCTAAAAGTTACATGGGTTCCTATTTAGAACCCTTTATTTATTTTATCTATTTAAGTAATCTCTGCCCCCACGTGGGACTCAAACCCGCGACCCCGAAGTGAAGACCTGCTCGTCCCCCTGACTGAGCTGCCGGGGGCCCTCTATTTAGAGTCCTTTATTCAAGAAAGTGTTCCACGTGGTTTCAAAAGCATTGCTATTTTGTATTGATTCATTACTTCATGATGTATTTGCTGAAGATGTATTTGGTGCAAAGCACAGGGTAGATACTATAAAACCTAAACGGATCAAGTAGATTCTGCAATTGAGAAATTTAAATATAAATATCACCTGAGTAGCTGGTCATATTAAGGATTATTAATTGTTTCAGGGGTGGAAATGGTGCTTAAATTTTAGTGATATATTCTGAAGTACTTACACACAAAATGGTAACATCTGGGGTTTATTACTATAAACTAGCACACAGTGCGAGTGCAGGGAACAGCAGACGGTGTCCGGGTGGCACAGAGGGGTCGTGCTGGTGTGCTGATGCCCGCTGAAGGGCACGAAGGCTTCCATTTGCAATTCTGAATTTGCACGTGCTTTAACATTCCCTTAATAGTGTTTTAATAGAGAGGAACTTCCTCGAGGTCCAAAGTGGGAGGGAAGAGGTCGTCACGGGGTAAACCACAATTTGCCCTCGGTGGAACACAGGTGCTCTGAGGGGTCACTCACTGGGAAGACGGGTATGTGACGGCTAGCCCGAGCGAGAGGGCAGGCCGGGGGCACACCCTGAAGACGGCCGGCAGGTGGCCTGCAGGAAAGCACACAGTCACAGGGCACGTCAGAGGAACCCCAACTATTAACTCTGGACACACACTCACACCCCGCAGGGCACTCTGTTCTTACTGGCTGAACACCGGTTTCAAAACAGCAGAAGGGATGTACACAGTGGCCAGTGGAGCAGGGGTCATCTTTCCTTTCCTCTAGCTCAGTACAAGCAACTCTCCTGGACATGACGTCTAAAGCGAACATCGGAAAGGCTCTGGGGGGAGGGAAGAAGGCAGGCCAGGTCACAGACCAGGTCGCAGACGAGCTGGGACCAAGGAACTGTGCAGCAGGGAGCCCCCGGGCCTGCTTTTTGCATCGTTATCCCAGACCGGGAGCCGAAGACCTGGTAACCTGGAAACACCGAGAGACAGACAGAGACAACACACACGAACCAAACAAGAACTGACTGTGGCCAAAGGTCCAAGACAGGCACCCGCCAGCTCGACAGGCAACTGACGGAGCAAACGCCCTCCCCGGCCGGACCCCACCCTCCCACCTGCACCGCACAGTCAGGGCTGACACTCGGGGAGCCTGCCAAGGTGCCCATCTCATCCCCACTGGGGGTGTCAGGGGAGGCCCAGCTGGGAGTCAAGACTCGCCTCCACCTGGCAACGTCAGTGGAGGCCACGGAAGAGCGGCAACCTGGGAACTGTCAGCGGTGGCCTGCGGGGAACCTGGACCCGCACGGCAGTGATGGGGGGGGGCCCTCCCCTGACAGAGAGAGCGGCGTGAGAGAAAGTCAGCGGAAACAGGAAGCTCCAGTAAGACTCTTGGAACATAATCCGTCCAGGTTTCAAAGCAAAAATCATTCATCCTACGGAGAGCCACAAAGATCTCTAACTGAATGAAAAAACACGATCAACAGAATGCCAACCCAGAGATGTTCCAATTACTGGAAAAAGATTTTAAAGCGGCCGTCACCAAAAAGAAGGAAGCGAGGAGTAAGTCTAACTGATTTTAGCGGCTGGTTGAGCAGCACCGGTCAGCAGGCCGGCGTGGAGTCGGTGAGGGACAGACGCGCAGAACAAGGGACCTAGCGAGAGGCCTGACCAACAGGTCACGCTGTGGACGACGGTGCCAGCGAGCGGCCGTGGAGGAGGAACGGTGCTGTCCACAGACGGTGCCGGAGCCCTGGGGCACCCAAGTCTGCACCCTGCATGGGACCCACTCAAAATGGACCAGGGGCTTCAATGAGAAACAACGAATTCACAGGAGAAAACCCTCAGGGTCTCGGATGAGGCAAAGAGCCTGCAGACTGGCACCCAATACACGACCCGTGACAGGAAACGCTGACAAACTGGGCTCCTCCAAAGGAAACACTCCTGCTTGAGACCCTATTGAGGAGACACAAAGACAGGCCACAGATGGGGAGAAAAGGGTTGACAGCCACGTATCCAAATAGAACACACATGAGATTCTCAAAACTAAACGATAAAACAAGCCCGTCAGAAAATGGACAGGAGACATGAACAGCCAGTATCATCATAGAGGATATACGTGGAGAGAGAGATGGCAAGTAAGCACCCGACACGGGTCCGCGACCGTCAGCCCCGGGGAAATGCAGCTTCAACCACGTAAGGCACCACCACACACCCGTGAGAGCGGCTCGCATACAAAACGGTGACCACCGCACACGCGGGCACGGACGCAGACAAACCGGATCCCTCGCACGTGGCCGGCGGGACCGGAACACGGGGCGGCCGCTCTGGAGAGCAGTTGGTTGGGCAGCTTCTTAAAAACTGAACATGGGCATTTTATCCCAGAGAGATGAAGACACGGTTCACGTACACACTGTGTCCGGGGGTACCTGGCTGGCTTGGTTGTGAAAGCGTGCAACTTTTGAACTCACGAGTTCAAGCCCCACGTCAGGTGAAGAGATTACTAAAAAAAAAATTTTGTAACAAACATGAGTGTTTATAGCAACTTGATTCCTAATAGTCCCAAACTGGGGAAAACCCAGACGCCCTTCAACAGGTGAATGATTAAATAAAATGTGGCCCATCCATACCATGGAACACTATGTGGCAATGAAAAGGAGCAGACTATTGATATACACAACAGTCCGGAGGGATCGCCGGAGAATAGGGCTTCCTGGAAAAAACCAATCTCGTGGCCACTGCATGGACCCATGTATATTCCATTGATACGTAACATTCTTGAAATGAGAAAACTGTACAAATGGGGAACAGGTTAGCGGTCATCAGGGTTTGGGGAGGCTGTGGGTGTGGCTATAAAAGGGCAACAGGAGGGATCCGTGTGGTAAAAGGACGTCCTGGATCTTGACTGTATGGAGGTCAACATCCTCATCGCAGGGTGCACCGTGTAAAGCAAATAAATATGGGCTCTCTCTCGTGTCATTTCCTTACGGCTATGTGTGGATCTACGTGATCTCAAGATAAGAAGATAAATTAAGAGTAAGCAGAAGGCACACTACACAATTAAGCAACCCCCGGTCCGTGGAGGGCTCCCCTGGAGGTCTGGGACGATGAGGGTCCCCCTTGCAACAGTAATGACGGTGAGTCCGAGCGC
Organism: Panthera uncia; assembly: GCF_023721935.1. NCBI lineage: Eukaryota > Metazoa > Chordata > Mammalia > Carnivora > Felidae > Panthera > Panthera uncia. Next base: position 1,386,462 of record NC_064810.1, read on the forward strand.
AATGGTGCCAGGCTCTAACGGGGCTCACCTGACCTGTAGAGCTCACCTTGTTCACCTGCCCTTACATATTAAAACCCTAAAAAAAGGACACGGGAAATGTCTCACAGTAGAAAATGATCAGGCTGTGCCCGGGGGCGTGTGGTACATGCACATTAAGAATGGCAGCCAAAAATCTCCTGCAGAGCAGAAGTCAACATTTTCGGCTTCTACAAATGCCAACTCTTATACCAAAGGTTATAAAACAAAGCAAAATAATAAATGCAAGCACTTTAGGGCATTTCACGCAACCGTTTTTCTTTCATTCTGCAAAGCACTTCTTCTGGCCTGGACTACAAACACATTAAGAATTAAAGCTCCACAAAAATCCCATACGGAACACAATTCCAGGAACGGCCAATTAGAGAAAAGCTTTATTTGACAGCAGTGTTTAAATAATTTCCTCCTTTTTCGGAATGCCCCTGCAGCAGTAGGAACTAAGCTAGGCTTGGGGGGCACCAAGGTGTGAAAAGACCACTCAAGTTGCCATCAAAGGACCTGGATTTAAGTGTAACCGCATTCCAGTTAGAATCGCGACAGAACTAGGCCAGCTGGTTCTAAAGCTTATGTGGAGAAATGAACAAGTCCGAACAGCCACAGACACTAACTAGGGAAGCGATGAGGCAGGGCCGGACCTCCCAGACCCGACACAGTGCGGTGTCAACGCCCAAAACAGCATGCGTGGTTCGCAGACGACCCAGCGGTGTGATGGCGGCCAAGTCCAGGGTCACAACAAGCACACCCCAGAACTCACTGCGCGGACAACGTGGTGCCCCGAGTCAGTAACGAGTACTTCCTAACAAACGGGACTGGACGTGGGGTGACCGCATGCAAGAACTGACTTCAAATGGCACGATTCAACCCGCTATGTTTTATTTCTCAGGTGGCGGGTGGCAGACAGTTATCTGCTGTATTATTGTACCTTTGTAGATGCACATGTTGTAACACGAAGTACACAACATGTGTGTAAAAAGAACGTTCCTCTTGTCTTCTGACAGTACCCTTATCTCTCCACCAGGGAGAGGGAAGCTGGGCACGTTCCTACCTCTTCATGCCCTCCCCTCCCTTTGGGAAAAACAATATTCTGGAATAAATATAAAGAACATGACTTACTTGTACTAAAGATGTGCCGGAACAGGAATGTTCTCTATTGTACTGCTATACTATCTTTAGGAATTCACTAAAAATGTATAGATTTAAAAAAAATGTTTAAGACAAGCAGTAAACTTGGTTAAAATTACTAGCAATTATTGCTGGATTTTATCCATTTTTATTCTCAAAACAAAATGGTTTTAAGAAAATTTTTACATATTACTTGTGGTTGTTATGGGTTTTATTTTTAACAGCCATACACTGCAAGTTTTTAAAAAGAGGAGTGTTAAAATGGAGGTTATTGGTGTTGATTCTTTACTATAAATCAAGCAACGTGCTAAAGTCTAGATTAATTTTATAACTGTAGCAAAAATATTAAATGATGATTCAATTATGTACCAAAGGTAACCGAAATATAAAATTCTTAAATCATTTCAAGGAAAATAACCTGAAATTCAACACCTTAATCATGTATGTTTAGAGAATAAATTTCATGATTTGTATTTTGCTTTCACTATTATACAAACAAAATACTATCACTGAAGTATCTGAAGCATTCAATTTATAACATTTACAATAAGATATTTTTTTTCTAGGCAACCATCCAAGTAATGGATGTTCAATTACCCTTCAGAGATTCTGCATGCTTTGAACAAGATATGGCAGGCTGTGCATAGGAAATGAAGTTCATGCATTACTGCTACAAACGTTTTTTCTAATGAAATGCAACTTGGAATAGTTAAAATAAGCACAGCAACCAACAACAACAACAAAAACCCTCCTCGAACTAATAAGTAATTATAGCTAGGTTGCAGTATAAAAGGTTAACATACCAAAGTCAATTGCTTTCCCAGATACCAGCAATAAATATATGGAATTTGAAATAAAAAATAAAATACTGTTTACATTAGCACCCCCCAAAAATAAAACATTTAGGTATAAACCTAACAATATGTACAAGACCTATATGAGGAAAACTATAAAACTCTAACAAAATCAAAGACCTAAATTAACGCAGAGATATTCCATGTTCATGGATAGGAAGACTCAATACTGTGAAGATGTCAGTTCTTCCCAACTTGGTCTGTCTGTAGATTGAATGTGATCCCCATCAAAACCCCAGCAAGTCATTTTGTGGCTATTGACAAACCGATTCTAAAGTTTATAGACAGACAAAACACCCAGAATAGCCAACACAATGTTGAAAAAGAACAAAGTTGGAGGACCGACACTACTGACTTCAGGACTCACTGTAAAACTACAGTGATCAAGACAGTGTGGTGGTAGAGAAAGGACACACAGATCGATCCATGGGACAGAACGGAGAACCCAGAAGGAGAGCCACACAGAGACAGCCGACGGATCCCTGACAAAGGAGCAAAGGCAGTCAAGGGGGCAAAGAGTCTCTTCCACAAGGGGCGCTCGAAGGGGAATCTGGACGCAGACCTTACACTCTTCACAACAGTTCACTCACAAAGGATCTCAGACCCAAATGTAGAACGTAGGATCGTAGACCCAAAACTATCAAACGCCTGGAAGATGATACAGGAGAAATCCTCGGGGACCTTGGACAGGGGGACGACTTTTTAGATACAACACCAAAGGGACAACCTAACTGATAAGCTGGACTGAGTCAAAATGTAAAATCTCTGTTCTGCGAAAGACACTGGTAAGAGATGAGCAGACAAGCCAGAGGCTGGGAGAAATATTTGCCACACGTATATCTGATAAAAGAAGATATATCCAAAATACACAAACACTTAAAACTCAGCAATAAGAAAACGGACAGCCCGATTAAAAAGTAGGCCAAAGACCCGAAGAGACACCTCACCAGAGAAGACATACAGACGTCACACGTCATCAGGGAAATGAAAATGAGGAGGGCACCTGTTGGGATGAGCATTGGGTGTTGTATGGATACCAATTTGACAATAAATTTCATATTTAAAAAAAAAGAAAGAAAATGAAAACGACAACGACGTCACCGTGCACCTGTGAGAACGGCCACAACCCGGAACCCCGACAACACGGATCGCTGGCGGGGACGCGGAGCAGAAGGAACGCTCCCTCACTGCTGGCGGGAAAGCAGAGAGGGGCAGCCGCCGCGGAGGAAGGTTTGCCGGTTTCTTACAAAACCGAACACGCTCTGACCATACGACCCAGCGGTCGTGCTCCTTGAGGTCTACCCAGAGGAGGTGAACGTTCACGTCCACACGACAACCCGCAGGCGGATGTTTACGGCAGCTTTATTCATAACTGCCAGACCTTGGAAGCAACCAAGGTGCCCTTCGGGAGGTGATGGGCAAACACACGGGTGCGTCCAGACGACGGGATGGTATTCGGCGCTAAGAAGGAGCGGGCCGTCACGCCACGAAGACACGGGGGGTCCGCAGGTGCATCCCACTAAGAGACAGCAGCCAATCTGAAAAGGCCGCATCCTGTACGATTCTATCTGTGCGACGCCCTGGAAAAGGCGGGACCATGGAGGCAACAGCAAGGTCAGGGGTTGCCAGGGGTGGTGGGGGTGGTGTGGATAAATGGGTAGAATGCGGAGATTTTTAGGGCAGTGAAAACAAGCTCTGTGATACTATGATGGTGGACACGTGTTATCACACATTCGTGCAAACCCACAGATAGTAGCCAACATCGTAAGATCAGGTGTGGACGTGCCAGTGCAGGCTGTCCACTGTAAGAGGCACACCGTTGAGGTGGTGGGTGTTGGTAATGCAGGAGGTGGCGTTTGGCAGGGTCGGGGGGGGGCGGTAAATCTGCACTTCTCCTCAATTCTGCTGTGAATCAAAATCTGCTCTAAAAACGCGAAGTCTTAGTTTTTTTAAAAAAAGGCACAGCGATGCATAACAGCACTCATCATGTCAGCAGGGGAACACTGAAGAGAAGGGGAATCTACCGAATCAGAAGAGCACAGGCAGACGCATCAGGAGGACAAACACTACAGTGACCCCCTTTGCCATCGGACAAATGAAAGGAGCTGCAGCCCTGTCACTGCGGGCAAAGTCCCCCATCCCGTTAATGCTGAGGGCACGGGTGGCACCTGGGGGTAGAGGGTGCAGGGGCGTTGCTGCGGGGGAGGCGGGAGGGCCCCGCGAGGCCTGGCGCACAGGAGACCCTGGCGTCTTCTGGATCGGCTGCAGGCTTGGTAGTGATTGCACCAACGCAAATGTGGGTAAATGTGTCCCCTCTGCAGTCTTACCTGCCCTGCGCACATGCAGCCGGTGTTCAAGCCTGGCACCTCCAGCCACCCGGGTTCTCTCTCCTCCCCCCCCACCCCCCGCCAGCTCTTCTCCCAAAGTAAGCACCACACATCCCAGCCTCCCCACCTCTGCCCCGTCCCGTGCACCGGGCATCTCGAGCTGGGGCCCCGCGCATCCTCCCTGTGGCGCGGCCGCTGTCTGCCGCTGGGGCCCTGGAATCGGACATCGCCCCCACACCGCAGCAGGGTGTCTCATAAAGGTCACCAGGAAGTCCTGCAGCACTCGGACCCACACCCACAGGCTCCCCCACCACCTGCTGGAGCCGGGGGGCCACCTCTCCCCGTACAGGGGGACGCCCTGGTCCCTCCTCACCACGCCCATCCCAGGGGCATCCTCAGCACCCTGCCAGCTGCTTTTCCACACGGAATCGCATGATCTCGGGTCACCAGACCTGCCCTGCTTTTCCCCCAGATCATTGCAGGCTGCACCTCCTCACAGTCCTCCACCCGAGAGAGGATCTGCCACTGTCCCAAGCCAGAGTGTCACTCTTCACCTCCCTCCACTCACCGAGGCCTGTGATGTGCAGCCTGCCTCCCCACTTGCCGCCGGCCTCCCCCACTAGGCTGTGAGGCCAGGCACCTCGGCCTCCTGGCCTCTACATGCCCGGCACCCGCCTGTGAGGATGGGCCCGACGAGCGACCCCGAGCTCTCCCACGTCCAGCTCCTTCTCCAGAGCCCTGCCTTTGTGTCAGATACACGGGGCTCACCGCAGCTCAGACAACCTAGCCGAGCCCCGCAGCTGGTCAGGAGTCCCCACCTCCAGCGCCTGCCCCGTCCCAGGGGCTTAACCTGCTGCTACAGCTGTTTCCCCTAAATAGGCCGCACTTTGCTCTGAGACCACAAACACCCCAGATGGCCGGCGGCCTACTGGACGGGAGCACGATGTGCTGGCTCCTCTCGGGTTCCATCCGCTCCGTGTCTGCTGCTCTAATGAGGGCCATGTGTTGGTCTTTGCCAGAAGGAAAGACACAGGATTTTATCAATTTTTCCTAATTTATAACTTTTACTAAAACGTGCCAACGAGATGTCAACTTGTCCAAAAACAGACGAGCTACTGTTAACAACCAGGACCTTATTAGAGAACACAAAGCCCCCAGCCGCTGAGCCGGGCCGCATTCAGCACGGCGGCATGGGGAGACAGCGACCAGAGAAGTTCCCACACTGGGCACCCCGCCGAGGAGCCGGCCAGCAGCAAGCACACAGGCCCAAAGCAGAGGGCGAGCACGGAGACAGCCTTGGCAAAGACGAGAGCCCCAGATTTCCAGCATGCTTCTAGTCACTTGCTTCCACCCAAGGATGCAAACCTGCTGTCTAGGGTTTTCCTGACATGGCCAACAGAGCACCCCAAACACGTGTGACTTCTCCCCCAGCACAGGCTTGCACGTGAGCCCCACCACGGCAGGCTCCCAGGCTTGTGACCACTGGAGCCATAGACGCTACGTGCCCAGAAGGCCCTGGGCCACCGCTGAGGCCACCACGCTGCTCCCAGAAGGCCCCAGGACCACCGCTGCGGCCGCCCCACTGCTCCCAGAAGGCCCTGGGCCAAGGCTGCGGCTGCCCCACTGCTCCAGAAGGCCCACTGCTCCCCCAGAACCAGTCCCAGCGCCCATCCCCCTGAGCGTTCCTCTCTGGCCGGACCCCCCTGCCCTTCCCAGCAGGCCTCAGAGCTGATCCTCTGTGCCTCCTGGTGTGCAAGATGGGGGCGTCCTGTCTGCGGTGACCCCAACTAATCACATCTTGACTCCTGCTTGTATCTCTATTAGCAGCTTTCTCGAAAACGTGTCTAAAGTTAAGTACTAACTTTCCTCTTGAGTCCTTAAATCAGAAATAGTTGTAAACAAAGCAGCTGTGATCTGGTTCCCACCAATGTGAAAGGTTATCTTCTGAGTACAACTCATGATTAAGAAATGTTTTCCCAGTATCTATGATTATTACTCTCCTCTTACATGGGTCATAAGGGCCTTGTTCAAGGTCACACTCCACCAGAAGCCTGACGCACTTATGTGTGGCCTGCAGGACGGCTATTAGCAGGTGGAGGGGGGTGCTGGTGTGATGGTCCCAGCGAGCCCGGTTCAATTTCTAGCCAGGAGGCCTCCTGCAAGGCTCTCGGGGCTCCGGGTCCTTCTGGTCAGTAACGCTCACAGCATGTGGCCCGGTCCCTGCACGCGGAGAGCACCGCGGGTGTCGGCCATTCGCCACCACTGCGCGGAGCAGGCCAGCACAGACGCTTTGCCACGTCCCATCGCCTGAGGCTGTTTTTGGTAAATCAGATCTCCAGGCTCACTTGACACAACAAGAGACAGACAGTAATTGAAGCAGAGATACTGAGACAACAGCAGACAAGTGCAGGGGATTGATTGTGTCCACACTATAAATTCCACAGCACACAGTAGAAAGGCTGCTTATTCATACTTTCCAGGGACTTAGAGTCATTCTTTTTTTTAAGATTTTCAAAAAAAAATTTTTTTTTGGTTTATATATTTATTTTGAGAGAGAGGGGAGAGTATGAGCAGAGGAGAGGCAGAGAGAGAGAGAGGGAGAGAGAGAATCCCAAGCAGGCTCTGCACTGCCAGTGCAGAGCCCGACGTGGGGCTTGAACTCACAAACTGTGAGATCAGGACCTGAGCTGAAATCAAGAGTCAAATGCTTAACCGACTGAGCCACCCAGGAGCCCCAGCATTAAAGTAATTCTTAAAGAAATGTATTTTCAAAGTCAAGTCTCAAGTTCGCCTCTAAGCAGTACCCTTGCATGTGCGGTCCGTGAACTCTGCACTCGACAGCACAATGACTACGTTAGAGGATGAGAAACCAGAGTCGGGTGGGGCATCGCATGCAAACAATCAGCCAACAAAAGTGCATCTTACTTATATAAAAGCCAGTTATATTACGAGTTAAAATCCTATCCGGGAAGATTTTCAGTAAACCAGTGTTCTAGACACGTGAGCCCGGGAACCGCCCCCTTACACGTAACCAGCTCACCCAGCTGAGCACTGGGCTGGCTGCACAGAACAGAGCAGCCAGGACCGAGTCACTCGCAGTCAGCACCTCGCACAGCCGGGCATGGTCATGGTCACGAAGCAATGAAGCCCAGAACCGCACGGGGCCACACGCAGCACCAAGTCGGAGCAGGAGAATGGGCCGACTGGTGTGCCCACAAACACAAAACACAAAGACAACTTGCTTTGGGGCTCACCCAGCCCCTGATCCACACCCGGTGGGCCACGGGTGTGATGGCAGGTGCCAGAGGGAGGGCACCTCCAGGAAAGGCTGACTTCTTCCATCAGCTCTGCCGAGTCCCCTGGATAAATGGCCGTGCATCTCCCTGCACATCCAGGGGCCCTGGAGCGCCCCTGTCAGAAGGCAGCACCTTCTAGATGACCCTGAGGGAGGGAGGGGTGGGAGTAGGGGGTGGGACGGACTCAGTGACCTCCCTGTGCCAGCCCACCTGGAAATAAGAGCCACGTCTCCTCAGGCGATCTTTCAATAGCCTTTATAGTCAATAATACAAACACAAACACCCAATTTAAAAAATGGTACACAAACAGGAACAAAACTTATAGAAGAATAAATGTAAATGGGCTTTGATAAGCTTCTTAGTTGTACCTCTTTGTAAGTAAGCAAAGAAAGATGTCAGTTGTCAAGCTGTCAGAGAGCATTAAAGTCACAGGTTGGCTGAGTACAGGGAAGGGTCCCTGTACGGTGAACAGAAATGAGTGGCCTCCACGAAGGCCAAGGCCATGCCTCCTGCGGGAACACCTGGCCTGACTGGCCTTCTCCATGCTGGTGTCTGGGAGGGGGTAAAACCATCCCAAGGTTCAGCAGGACCGGGTGGGAGAGAGCAGGGGGCTGTAGGAGGTGCTCCAGGCAAACCCCACCGAGCAGGAGGGCTCTGAGCAGCTAGCACCGCGGTGGGGTGGGGGTCTTCGAGTGTGTGCTCACCTCCCAGGGGGACGCTGGGAAGGCCCGAAGCACGAGTCAGCACTACTGGGCTCCCACCATAATAACACAACACGAAGACTGAACTGCCACTAACCTTCGAAGTCTGATTCCAGTTCTAACAACTGGACGAAACTATGAAGACTGCTTAGATTCAAAGAAACTATGAAGACTGCTTAGATTCAAAGGTTTAGCTAAAAGAATTATGACCTTTGCAGGGCACCTGGGTGGCTCAGTCAGTTAAGCGTCAGACTTCGGCTCAGGTCACCATCTCACGGTCTGTGAGTTCGAGCCCCGCGTCAGGTTCTGTGCTGACGGCTCAGAGCCTGGAGCCTGCTCAGGATTCTGTGTCTCCCTCTCTCTTTGCCCCTCCCCCTGCTTGCTCTCTGTCTCTCTCAAAAATAAATAAAACGTTTTTAAAAACTAAAAAAAAAGAATGATCACTTTTCCTTTTTCATGAAGTTAATCTTGCACCTGTATCTCCGATGTCTTACAATAAGCATTGCTTCCATAATGACAAAAAGGGAGTTTTCATTCTGAGCCACCGTCCTACACATGCCTTACTTTGCAGACTCTGAAAGCGGGCTGGGAAGTCGCAGACCCCCGTCTGAAGCCGGTGGGCTCGGTCTCCACAGTCCCCTGTGCTGCAGCCCCTGACAGAGCTGCACACGTCCCGCAGGTGTAACAGCGAATACCGGATGCCTTGCAGACCCGCACGACGTCGGAGCTCAGACAGACGTTGCAAGTGGCCGAACCACACGCAGAACTAAAACCTGCCGGGCAGACGACAAGCCAGCGGGATGTGGCTACCCGGGGGCACAGTGAGGGAGGGCCACACGGTGACCTTGGGGCAGGCCCCCCAACTCGCCAGGAGCCTCCGTAGACGGACATCGCTGGTACCAGGGGACCAAAGGAGTCTGAGCACTGAGGCGATCTGCAAATCTGAGGCATCATTCCACTCGATCAGCACCATTACACATACTATTCTAAACGTGTCTGTTTTATACCTAGCAAACACACAGAAACGAGTCTGCCTGAGATGAAATTCTGTGGTTTACGAGGTCCCCACAAACCCCTCGGATGGCCGCCCGCTCTCTCCCGCACTGTCCCATGGCCGCCGCAGAAGGGGCTCCAGAGGACGAGCGAGAACCCCCGGGATGGAGCCAGCGATCCCCCCAGACTTGGGGTGTAAGAGGCCCCACACGAGGGCAGGGTGCATACTCCGGCTGGGGATATCCGTCACGAGGCTCCCGGGCCGCCCGCCCAGGCTGCGCCCCATGACATGGTGGGCAAAGACGCAGGGCTCTCTCCCTGGGGAGGCGCTGCGTTCTTCGTCGTGCGCGCCGTGCCTCCAGGCCTGGCCACGCAGCCGCCTGTGTGCCGCTCTGTGTTCTCGCCCACCCTCCTCTGCTGGACCGGCACGGGGGCGACCCCCTGCGTGACTCCCGAACCTTCTGGCAAAGAACAAAAAGAAGCCTGAAGCCACGGGTGACGGACGGCAGGGGCCGGCTCTGTCTCAGAGCACTGGGGTTGCGCCTCACGCGGTCATGCCCTCTGGCCCTCTCCCCTCGCACTGCCTGCCTGTGCTCGCACGTGCACGTGCACGGACCGCCGTGCTCGCTCTCCTTTGCGGCCTCCCCTGCTCCCCAGCATGGCATGCCTGAGCAAATGCACACGCGCTGTTGAAGCCTGATTCCAGAACAACAAAACGTTACCAGCTCAGAATCGACTATGGTGGAAGAAAAGCCTTCACAGAGCATTGTTGTTATAACCACGCTTTGTCCTTCAAAATGGACGCACGCTAGCAACGCATTTGCAACACAGTCTCTATTTGCTCTACTTAGCACAACCTAATTAAAATCTCGCTTATCTGAAAAACACACTGTATTTTCTGGAATCAGGAAAAGAAGCCGACGTGAACGATATTTTCAATGTGAACACTAATAATTACACTAAGAACAGGCAGTGTTCAGATTTGAGCCAATTTTCATACTATTTCCAGAACAACCTCACAAACCTTACTCTACAGGTTTGCTTTACGATTTCAACTGTCGACCTGGAGCGTCTCTGACTTTCGCTAAAGCGTCCCCTCTGGCTGAAGGAGCTCCTCCCAAGCAAGCAGGGTCCCCACCTGTGCCAGGAAGCCCCTCAGCATGAAAGCCATGAAGTACACATACATCTGTCACAACAGGTTCTAGAAAACCTAGGCCTTCTATCTTCTGCTGTTGTTCACTGTTGGGGTGCAGGGCTCAGCAACTGTCTGTGCGTGGGCCCTTCTCCTGGAAGACAGGTGACGTCGATTCCTGCCAGAGACGGGGGAAGAGCCATCCCCTCCTCCCCAACACACAGAGCAGAGCAGAGTGCATCACACAAATCCACCCTCCTCGTCCACCGAATGGTACTTGAGGTGGCTCATTCCAGAGCAAATCCCAAGCCTGAGAGTTGGGGCAGTCCTTCTGCCACTGCCACCCTATCACCTACACCTGCCTGTCCTGTGCATGCCCAAACCCCTGGTGCCAGCACACCAAAGGCTCTCATGGGTACAGTCAGATGGATGGATGGATGGATGGATGGATGGATGGATGGATGACGGACAGGCAGATGAACGATGTATATAGGTAGATGGGTGGAAGGATAGATGGATTAGTAGATGGATGATGGATGGGTACATGAATGAATGAATGAATGGGTAGAGCTGTAGATGGGTGGATGGTGGATAGGATGGGTGGATGGATGGATAAATAGGCAGGTGGATGGATGACGGATGGGTAGATAAATAAGGAATGGGTAGATGGGTGGATGGAAAAGTAGATGGGTTGATGGATGGATGAGAGATGGATGGGTGGATAGACGAGTAAATTCCATCCAACCCTGTGTCTCGAGTTGTCATAGTGCTTGGCACCTCACGAGAAGGCACTCTCTCAGCAAGGTGAGACCAGGGAGAAGCCTGGTGTGACAGCCACCTGCTCTCTCGGGTGCTGCCTGCTTCACCCACAACCGGCTGCATATTCTCACTCTACACGGAATAGATGGCCTGTTCTGCAGCAGGACTCAGAGGAAGCACACCTCTATGGGTCTGGGTCTCCATTTCTATAAACGGTCCCCACATCCTGTTCTCTTTTTGACCCTGGAAACATGGGGGATCCCAGCCTCAGACCTCAGCACAGTTCAGAGCTGCTGCCCATGTGACAGCAGTCATCAGACGGGGCGCGGGAGGGCTAGGCACAGATAAGGGCGTTATCACAATTAAGACAGGTAAGTATTCAACGAGAAAGCCTTTAACATGGAAGACAGAGGCTCTGTCACACAATGAGGGGTGGGGGGGGCAAGAGAATGCTACATCACCCCTCCCCGCCACAATGTTTTACTCAGCAGCTGTGCCCCAAGTGGAAAGAAGGCAACAGCGGCAGCCACCTGGACTGGCTGGGGCCCCGGGAAGGCTGGTGTGTGGGGCCTGACTGTCCCAGCAGCCTCTGCTTTGTGAAGGTCCCGGGTGATGTTGAAATTGCACAGTATTCCTTTTAAACCGTAATTTTCTGATGACTCAGCCAATCTACGTGAGCCTCACACAGTCAACAGCCAGTGACCCGCCCCAGAGAAGGGAGTGACTGTGGGTCATTCGGAAGCCATGAAAGATCCCTGAGATCGTATCACTCCTGAGGCCAACACATAACCCGCTGCTACGCTGTTCTAACACATAATTAAGTTTGGAAAAGCTCACATTATACCAGTCTTAGGAAAAATTCAACACACATGATTTGGAGCACCTTAAGATTGTATAAGACTAAGAGACTATGTTTCATATCTTGTAAAACTTTGCCCATTTGATATAAGTGGAACACTGATCATTTTTAAAGGCCGAAGGGAAACTAACACACAACATGCTGCTGCTCGGGAACCCTCACCGTGGGCTTCCACACACGGGACCGCGCAGTGAACACCACTCGCTCGATCCGGGGGCTGGAGTGCTCCATCTCGCAGCTCTCTGTCTCTCAAGCTGTTGCCCCCAAATTACAGCCTGTTTGAAAATGGGTTTCCTAGAGAAGAAAAAGATTCTAGAATGCACGAAGAGGACATTTGGACATTCATCCCCATCGAGTGGGACTAGCACCAACCATCCGAATCACAGCAAGTTCCAAAAAAAAAAACCAAAAAACCAAAAACTGACCATTATTCTTGTACTTTTCAATATTTTCTTCAAATGCTTAGTGATGAGGGGCCATGGAAAAGAATAGTGGCCATCCTAAATTCAGGGTGTTTAATCAACATTTCTTAGTTTTTGCTTTTACCTTTGTCTTAAGGACACCCTTCTTTTCAATGCTTAACTGAGGGAACAAAGGGCAGCACAGCAGCCTGAGGCAGGGGTGTGCCACAGCTGCACGCCCCAGCACCGGGTCCCCTGGGCATGCGTCCCCTGGGCACGGCGCTTTCGACCCGGATGCACACACTGGCATGATGTCCGCCCCTGAAGTCTACAGATGACGACGCCCTCACTGCTCCCAGACACAGCTCTGTTGGGCACAAGCATCTTTCTGGACTGAGCACCACTGCTCCTCTCAGGTGGCTTTCTTCTTCTATTCTCTGGGAAGTCACACAACACGGTGGCTCGCCTTACTCCCCGCAGGGGTGACACTCTCAGGCCACAGATCATCCCAAGGATTCTGGGGTAGTGCAACGGCGTCCTGGTCCTACCAGTTGGTGGGCAAGAAGGGGACGCCCACCAAGGGAGGCTCACTGGACGGCAGGCCAATCCCCTCACCAGAAGCATCTTTTCACCTGACACACGTTCGATTAGTTAACTGTCGGCGTACGAGGACGGGGAACTCTCAACACCCTTTGAGCAGCAACTCACCCCACGGCCAGTGGTCTGTGACTTTTACCGTCATGAGAGCTTTTAAGCCTGGTGTTAAGAAAAGGTACGCAGAGTTTCAATGTCCTAAAACATCAAGTTGAACTAGAGACTAAAATGACCTGGTGCTGAATGCAAGGAACTTGTTCTCCGTGTTCTTACAAGGAAACTATTCTCACAAGGGCTGCCGCAGCCTTACTTCCCACAGCGTCAAGAGGAGTTTTAAGGCTACAAAAGTTACGAACAAAGAGCGGCAGCGAAGGAGAAGTCATTATAAAGCGTCTGTCTCAGGAGGAAAAATCTTTTAGTACCCAACACTACAAACTCCTAAGCCTTCATAAATCTCTTCCTAAAAATATACCTTAAACACTGAGGCTAAAATGCCTTCCATACATGCGCTTTTTAAACCTACCTTCTAAAACAAGCCCCCTCTCAAACTGTATACGACGCCAACGTAAGGAATGAGGCACCTGGAAAGGGGAGGCGGGAGGTCCCCGGCATCGGCAGGACCCCGAAGCAGTCCGTCCCAGAAAGCTTGGGATCACAGGCAAGCCCAGCGTTTACGTTTTAGGATCAGGGCCAAACGGGTTACCTCTCCTCTCGGAGCGTTTCCTGCGCCTCCTTCTCCATCGACGCCCCGCGATGCCGAAGAAGGCCCCCGTGCTCACGGGGCCGGCAAGGAGCGAGGCCATGCGGACGAGCGAGGCCAGCGCCGCCCGGCCCCGGCCACCACCACCGCCGGCGGGCACCCCCTGCCGCCTCGGGGAAGCAGCGCCCCTCTGCCCCCGGCTCATCCCTCAAACTGCAGAACCAGGGCTTCGCCAACACCACAGCGCCTTCGAAGCACACCGCCCAGCAGTGACGTGTGACAGTTAACCCTTCCGTGCGGGCCCGGACACAGCAGCGCGAGCGGGAGCGAAAGGCGCGCGGGGACCCCTTGCAGGGCAGCGGGAATCTCCACTGGGACCCGCACAGTCCTGCCTGGAAAAGGCTGCTGTCGCCTTTAAAATGGACAGAGCTCCTCAAACGAGGAGGTGGAAGTGTCGCCACAGGAGTGCGGTTTACAAAACAAAGCTGCGGAAAAGCACACGGCACGGCGCCCCGCTGAGCCCCAGCAGGCGGCTGCCACACGGTGCGGGGACCACAGCCCTGGACCCTGGATGTGGGGCACGCCCCACCTATGTTCCCACCCCCCCTCCCCGCCCCCCCCCCAGCCCCATTCCAGGGATGGCGTCCCCCTCCCCTCCGGAGCCACACACTGCCCTGCCGGCTCCTCTGCGGGGGGTACAGCCAGGCCCCCTGGGCGGGGCCACCAAGCCCAGGGGGCTGTCTCTGGGATCCAGCATCTAGGGCTGACGCGGGACAAGCCGCAGCCCTCAACACCCTCCTGTCCAGACGAACGCCGTTCAGGCCCCAGGGAGACACCATCCCAGATCTCGGCTCTGCATCCTTGGAACAAAAGGCACCTGCACCCAAAAGCCCTGAAGAGCCGGGGTGTCCTGGGAGGAGTCAGGAGGGGGAGGTGGCCGTGGCAGAGCACTGGGGTAGAAGAGGAGACCGATGAACTCACCCAACTCTCCTCTCAATGCAGAGCAATCGTATCTTGTATAACAAAGTTCCTTCCCAGTAACGCCCAGCATCCATTTTCCAGCTCACTATTCTACAGGCACACAAGCTGACACGGGATTCAGCACGACTGCACACGGTGCCTGAGGAGTGTGCCGCCATACGAAGCAGTTCCTGTTACTCTCACATTTGTGCCTGTGCACGCCCAGACACCCTCCAGGTGTGGCATGCCCTGTGCGGGCAGCCAGATCGACGGGGACACCACCATCGCCAAGAGTTCCACTTTTTATACAATTATTAATGTGATCTAACTAAATTTTCAAAGTGTTAAACTAAAAACCAGCTTTCGGGGCACCTGGGTGGCTCAGTCGGTTAAGCATCGATTTCAGCTCGGGTCATGATCTCACAGTTTGTGAGTTCAAGTCCCGCGTCGGGCTCCACGTGGACAGCATGGAGCCTGGAGCCCGCTTCGGATTCTGTGTCTCCCTCTCTCTCTGCCCCTCCCCTGCTTGGGCTCTCTCTCTCTCTCTGTCTCTCAAAAATAAATAAATGTTAAAATTTTTTTTTAATTCAGTTGTCTTTAAATAATTTGACTTAAACATTTGATATTAACTGTAATTTATATTTTGTAACTTACATTTAATAGATAATTTTTTAAAAAGTATTTTCTGAAAACATGAACAAATTACTGACTTTTGCTTTATTGTTTACTGAAATTGACATTTTTGACAGGCATATAGTCAAATTTTATACTATTTTAAACTCAATTATGTATTTTATTTTTAATCGTTTGGACTAAGGACCAGATAATAAGTATTTTAGACTTTGTGGTCCCATGTCTCTGTTGCTTACAAACTCATGGAGGATGTCATGGCCTTGGGGGTGGGACTGAGAGAGAAGCTTCTGGCAAAGGCTCTTCCCCAGGTCTGGGACAGATTCCTTCGGGAAGCAGAGAGATCCTTCTTTCTTACGGCCTTCTCGGCCTGTGAGATGGGTGTGGGGCTGGGGGTGGGGGAATTATTGTGACAGTGACAGCCCACGGTGCCAGGCCAGCCCTGCAGACCACCCCTACGAACCCTCCAGCGGCGGGACAGAACCCACGGCCCGTCCTCAGGGAGGAAGAGGAAAGTGCAGCGGCAGGTGGAACCACAGAACCCGGCTCTTAGGAGACACTGGAAGGAACCCAGCCTGAAAGCGGGGGTGGGGAGCAGGCTGGGGGCCGGGAACATCAGGTCTGGGCACCGTCCACATGCATAGCCAGATGGTTCCCACGGGGACCAACGCACAGGCAGGCGGAGTTCTTATGGCTCTGTGGCCACCAAGCTGGAGGTGCCCTGCTGCTGTGCTGTGCCCACAAAGGCCTGGCCTAACATACCCAAGATGCCCTAGTTTGGTAGAAGCAGCACTTGGACACCAAACAACCTCCCTCTCTCCAGACAGACATCACAGCCTTCACAACTTCACGTGACAAGTAGCCTTGGAAAAAATCGTCGCCGGCACCACGCACCTGCACTGGCATTCCTGCCAGCGGCCACTCGGGACCTTGGGAGCTTGGAATCCCTGTCAAGTTCAGAAGCACACTCTATCCCCAATGGAGGAATTTAAAAGGAACCCACAGGAATGAGAACCAAGAAACCACAAAGGAAACCATGAAGGAAAACATATGCAGTCTTCAATTACTTTAAATAAGAAACGAGAAAATTTCTTTGGACTTATTTTATAATACCAAGTTACTTATTGTATTTAAAGCCTGGGTACTTCCATGTTTGTTTGTTTGTTTGTTTGTTTGTTTGTTTTTTATTAATTATTCCCTTGCTACGCGTCAAAACAAGTTAGGTACCTAACTGTGAAAATGGCTACATACTCTGATTAACCAGGCTGGAGATGCTGAGGACAAGCCAGAAGCTCAAAACCCAGAGCACAGCAAGGGACTCATGCGAGAAGAGCACGGAGAACAGCATGGCCTCCAACCCCTCCGAGGACACACGGGCTCAGGAGGGGAGCACACAGCCACTGGGCCTGGAGCACAGAGAAGAACACAGGCTCCAACCCCTCCGAGGACACACGGGCTCAGGAGGGGAGCACACAGCCACTGGG
>NC_064810.1:1403319-1408267 GCF_023721935.1 Panthera uncia
CCCTCCGAGGACACACGGGCTCAGGAGGGGAGCACACAGCCACTGGGACTGGGCCCAAGGGTATCTTAATGGGGACTGAACCAAGGAAGCAGCAATTTGAGAAATAGAGCCAGAACTTCTGGAACTCTCTTATGCAGAAGAAAGAGCTTAATACTGTCAGAATCTTGAGCAATCCAGATATAATCCAACATAGCTTTTTTTTTTTTTTTTTTTTTTTTAAAGGTAAATGGTAAAAAGCTGTCTGGGCTCTAGATTTTTTATGATGAGACTATTCTGAGAAAATAATGGCCAAAGAAGTTGGGTAAAAACAAGGAACATCCCCGTGCTATGAGAAGACACTCACATTTTTAATGTTTTCTCTTTCTCCATTAGGGTTTTGGTCTCTCCAGAAAGCTGAGCTCAGTGGTGGCCCCAGGCTCTAGCTCATCCCCCACTTGGAAAGGGGGGCTAGCCACGTCAGCCCCACCCTGCCTCACCCGCAGGCACAGCACAGGCAAGGCCACCTGGAGGTCAGAACCAGCTCCTGGGTGACCCCGGGGCACCAGTTTCCTCTCTGTGCCCTTGAGATGAGAAAATTACAATTTCCCCATCTCTGTCACAACCCTGACCTGAAAGAGACAAAACGTTTTACATCAAGACATATCACAATTTATGAAAAGCGTATTCATGAAAGAAAAACTTGCAAAGTGAAAAATTCGCATATATGCTTACATGTAAAATTCTTAGGGCACGAATCAGATAAACCCAAAAGCAGAAAACTGGTAAATCAAGGGCTGGTACAAAGGCTGTGTGGACCGATTCAAAGGCTCCTGGCTGGTGCCTGCCAGAGCTTACCTACCACACCAGCGCACGTACAGACCGACGAAAACCCACTCCACGCACTGTTTCGTGGGAATCTGTCAACTAAGACGCTGCCTGAAGTGGAAACACACTAAGACCACAATCCAAGAGATACGCTATCATTGAAAGTTAATTTGGAAATTATAGTTAATGTTGTGAAAGACACAGCGGTAAGTTTGTTAGCAGACCCCCTGCCGCCGTCATCCTGCCGTCTGCGTGTCTGCCTTGGGTTACGCGCGCCACGCTGTCCATGGAGACATTGTTCCAACCGCTTTCCTAGATGCTGCATTTGTCTACCTGGCATACGTTTCTTGCGGGGAAAAATCATATTAACTCTATTTTCTTTCTCTTGATGCTCTGGCATTTAGGCACCTTATAGACCCAGGGAGAGACTGCTCCTCCCAGGGCTAGCCAATTCTTTCTTTTTTTTTAATGTTTTTATTTATTTTTGAGAGACAGAGAAACAGAGTACGAGCATGAGAGGGGCAGAGACCGAGGGAGACACAGAATCAGAAGCAGGCTCCAGGCTCTGAGCTTTCAGCACAGAGCCCGATGCGGGCTCAAACTTACGAACCGGACCGTGGGATCATGACCTGAGCCAAAGTCAGATGCTCAACTGACTGAGCCCCCCAGGCGTCCCCAGGGTGAGCCATCTCTTAAAGACAGCAAAGGGGTCAGCCAGGAGTGTACCTTCTTATGCAAACAACCTCCTCACTTCTTTATGTAACTCTCACATCAAGCTAGTGTTGCCTTTGTTCTAAAGCATTCCAGGCCCCGGGACCAGGCAACTAGAAACCAAATACAGCCCAAAGCCTGCCGTGATCATTCCAACGGTCAATCTGCAACTGCTCCCCCTGCCCCCTCTTGCCCTTCCTGTGGAAACCCTAAGAAAGGCTCCGGCCTAGTCCTTCCCCTCACCCTGGACCAAGCCTGGCTCACTGTGTGGTCTGTGTGGCACGGCCCCTCCTCTAGGGAAATGTAAGTCATAAAGTCTGCTTTCGGTGGCACTGGCCTCCCCGCGATGTCATAAAGTAGAGCCCCGGGGGGACAGAGGGACAGCAGTACCATTCTCGAGACTGGCCTGGTCTACTCAGCGTTACGTGGACTTAGGTAGACTGGTCTCCCAAGCCTACTTAGTGTTGCCTCTTAACTAAAGGGCACGTGACAGTCCATAAAACAAAAAACAAGCCGTCATGTTGTGCAATCCTAACTGACATCTGCCCTGCATTCATATAAAACACTGGGTAAAAATGGCAGTCACATATATTTTGCCACCATCCCACAAACTGATCGTTTTTTTCCTCATCGCAGGACACAACCCAGTGCACGGTAGATCTTCCGAACATAAAAAATGCCATATTTTCTGCTTTCTTCAAAGTCAGAGAAGCTGAGGGTCCACGGGCGTGGCAAGGCACACGGCGCCCCGACGTGGCGGGTGGGTGCCGCGGACCCAGAACGAGCCCTCCCGGGGCGTCCGTGCTTCGGAGCCACACACACGACGCTACCGGGGCCCAAGTAAGGTCCTAACGCAGAAGTCATCTGTTTCTTTCTTCTTCCCAATTCTTCCTTCTACCTTTAGGATTATTTAATAGCAGCACAAAAGGAGAATGCCTGCATTCATGAGCTTCAAGAAATTCAATTCACAGCAGAATGGCAGCGATTTCGTGCACCAGACAAGGTTTCTGTAATGATTAAACTGATAGTTTATGCTTTAAAGAAGTACTTTGAAGACCTTTTCTCCAACTTTAACGGTGCATCCGTTTCCGACTCCAGCTGCCACATCTTTGCAAGTTAATAGCCTACTGGAATTCCAGGACAGTGTCATAAACAGCCGTGCGCCATTTAGCACCTGACGTTCCCGGTGCCTCATTAATTTCACTTTTATCAGCGTCCTCAGAGGAAAGACTCCAAAACTTAATGTTCTTAGAATATTAATTTATGAAAAGACTCTTAAAAATTATTTCCTCTTTTAAGAAGGAAAAAAGGAGTTTATTCCATTAGAATTCTAAACTCTGTACAACGAGTCAGTTATTACACAGAATCAATACGTGAGAAACTGAAGCACGACTTATCAGGACAGTGCCTCAAAACTATGTGTTAATAAGAAAAACAGCAAATATGCATGCATTCACTCACTGAACTAATGGTGAGCACCTACTGGGGAAGGGCCCGGAGCCGGACATGGTCAGAGGACAAACGGACCGCAGCAGCTGCCCCCCGGAGCCTCTGTTCCGCCAAGGGCAGGGAAGACCACTGACGGGGAGCACCATAAACGATGGAACGGCCTTGTACGTTGGAGGAGGCGGCCATCGGCCCAGAAGGGGACAGGGGCAGGAGGGCGGCGGCCGTGCTCCCCAGGCCTGAGGGAGGCTGCGGGGCAGCAAACACGAGGAACGGGCAGGCGGCGCGGGGGAAGAGTGTTCTGAGAATGAGGGACAAGACTCTGCAGCAGCACCTGGCGTGGCCCGGGAACAGCCAGGAGGCCGGACCGGCAGAGGTGGAGACCGGGAGGCCAAGAGGGCAGCTCGAGGGGCCTCTGGGCCAGTGCAAGGACCTGGCAGTCCCTCTGCCCAGGATTACCCTAGTCCTGGCCTCTGGCCTCTGGTGAAGAACAGGTATGGGGTGAGGGTTGATGCAGGGAGACCAGTCAGGGGACTGGTACAGACAGACCCAAGGGCTCAGAGCACGTGACGGTACAGGTGAGAAATAACCAACGCAGACGCGTGCTAAGGAACGGCAGACAGGCTCTCCCGGTGGCCTAGAGGCGGAGCAGAAAAGAGGGGATGGCCATGGCTTGCGGCCTGAGAGCCTGGAGAGATGGGCAGACTGTGGGTGGGGTCAGGAACCAGGGGTCCGGTTTGCTGTCTGTGGTCAGAGACGTCTGCAGATCCCCAGGATCCGAGGCTGACAGAGGTGCGAGGGGGTGGGACCCCAAGTCACGAGAACGGACAGAGCCCAGGATAGACCGGGACTGATCCAGGAAGGGCACCGCTGCTGGCAGCTCATGGGACGGGAAGGATGGGCAGGGAGCTTGCAAGGGAGCAGCCCCTACAGCAGAGTGTGGACTATGTTCACCAAGAGAATGTCAGCTGACAGTCACCACACGTGTGCCAGCTTGCTCACACTTCACCAAATCTCAGTAAAGGAGACTGAAATGACTGCACAAGGGCAGCCTGGACACGGCCACCCTTTGTTTTACAACCATCAGAGATGTCACTCAAGTCTTTGTGAGCAGAGCTGTGCAGTGTACAACCCACACAGCTGTACAGCGTGGCCACGATTATAGCACCACGGTAACCAGCACGGAGCCCAAGCCTTCTCTGGTTGAAGGCCCACTTGACCTCCGGCTAGCCAGAGAACCTTGGGCAAGTTCTCACCGTCGTGGCTCCTCAGATTCCTCGCGTACACCCCAGGAGGCGGGGATGGCCCATGCGCAGGCTCGCACTCACCCGGGGGACCAAGGGAAGGCAGGGTGCAGGGCATGGTGCCCAGCTGGGCTCTGGCCGCTGTCACATCACGGGCGCCACCACGTTATGAAGAGGAGCCCGCCAGCTACAGGGGCTCGAGTAGCGCATCCAAGGTCACAAGCTGCGTGAGCGGCAGAATGTTGTTCAGAATCCAGGACACTTCGACCTTGGGACCCACGCTCTTGGCTCGTTTACAGAGTTGCCCAGTTAAAGCAAAAACAAGATTGCTCAAATTTCTTTTTTTATATGTTATAATTCCTTATGGTTTGAGGTCAAAATAATACATACACATTTCTTTAAATGAACGTCTCAGCTTCCTAAATTACAATGGGTTTAAACAGACAGAGATAAGTATAGTTTCAGTCTATTGGCAAAATTCCCCCACTCAATTAAAATCATAAGTTCAATTAAGCTTTTGCCATTTTCTTTTAAGGTAACTCTACCAAGGAATTTTACATTAAAATCAAAACCTACGTGTCTCAAATAAGTATAGCAGGTATCAGATTTGACAGGAAAAAAAGAAGAAGAAAAAAAGGCCCTTGAATCGAAGGCCCTATAATTAGCTCCAAAAGCCTAAAGGAACCTAAAGCTAAGGATGGCCCAGATGGCCCACGGATGGTGGCCCAGGTGGTCTGCAGATG
>NC_064810.1:1408277-1439033 GCF_023721935.1 Panthera uncia
GGCCCAGATGGCCCACGGATGGTGGCCCAGGTGGTCTGCAGATGGCCAAGGGGCCCTGGAGACATCCCAGGTGGCCCACAGATGGCTCAGGTGATCTGCACATGGCCGGGGGTGGGGTGGGGGCCAGAGATGGCTCAGGTGATCTGCAGATGGCCCAGATGGCCCGCAGATATTGGCCCAGGTCGTCTGCAGATGGCCGAGAGGGCCCGCAGATGGCCCAGGTGAGCCCATGAATGAGTGCTGGCAATAGGCGATAACTCAAAGCCAGTAGGCCTGGGGCTACCAGGGGGAGCTCTAACTTCTTGCTACACACCGAAGGAAGGTTTGGAAGAAATATGGTGATCAAGTGTGAACATAAATTTGAAACGAAACGGGGGTATGTATTTGACAGTCATGGTTTAAGCAGGGATTTCTTTAAAGATGAGTTTTGGAAGCATTCTTTAAAAACAATGCATGTTATTACTGATTATTAAAAAACCAAATAAAACACAAAACTTTTGAAATATAAAGTAGAACTGGTTGGTCTTTCAAAGAAGACAAAGTGATTTTGCTGAATCTAGAATAGAAACCTCTGGCTAACTTCATCTATTTATAAATGATTCAGGGCTTTTTCCAGCTGGATGTGTATAAAGGAAGGAAGCCACATAAACATAGGTATGTACAAGGAACGTACAATATAGACAAAAATTTCTGATCTGATTGAAAACTCAAACAAGACTAAGTGGAGAAGAAAACAGTGGAAAAGGGATTAGAAACATGACAGCCCGGACTCACAGAGTGGAGAGCCAAAGGCACACACTTTGAGGATCCAAAAACCAGAACATATAAACCAGGAAGATATTCCACGTCATGACGGAAGAAAACATCCCAGAAATAAAGATCTGAATCAGCCACTGGACAGACACCCATGTGCGTAGAAAAGGTGACAGAAACAAAGAAAAGTCACATATTTCTCATCAGTATTACTGAAATTCACAAATAAAGAATTCTAAGGGAATCGAGACCAACATAATCCAATTCCTGAGGAGATAAAGTCACGTCTGAGGACAGTGATGGAGTGTCACCAAATTCTCGGAAAGGGACAGTGTGACCTCCGAGCTGAGTTTCGGCCAAGCTGTTGTTCAACTGTCGGGGGGCAGGGGCCGGAGTCTTACCCGGAGGTGTCATCAGCACCTCCACCACCAAATCCGGGGTCCTGGTGCAGGCAGCCACAGGCCTCATGTCCCGTCTGTACAAGCCACGTGCACGAGGCACCTGGGGACTCACTCCTGCCCCCCGTCTGCCAGAGGCCTGCGGCGGGCAGGAAGGGGGCCCATCACCCTGAGCCTGGAGAGCTGGGTGCCACCCTGAGCCAACACTCAGAGGGGTTCTGTGGCAGCACCACCTGCCCCCCCTCCCCGTGCCCAAAGGCAACTCTATGCACTGAAGCCTCCCGTCAGTCTAAAATTCTAGAATTCTGTGCCTCATAGACAGAATGTGAGCCAAGACTTTTAGCCCCCTGGATTACACCACAGACATTAGCAGTGGCCCAGCCAGGCCTGCCCCCCAGGATCCTGTCCCCACCACTGCTGAGCCACAGAAGAGAAGGCAGCCGCAGAAGGGCAGGACACCAGAGTGGGAGTATGGCTCCATTCGGCCAGGAAAGGACACGCAGAAGCCAGACAAGGGTTCACAGGGATTTTAAAACGAAAATATTTATATTACTCCTTCACTTCACGATGGCAACTCTTCACTAAAGATCGAACACACACACACACACACACACACACACACACACACACACACTTTGGCTAACTTAATCTTATTAAAATTGGCAATTTGTTAGCAGTATTAAAAACAAGACAGCAGTCTCCAAAATGGAGTCACTTATGCTAAGCCCCACGTCACCAAACCGAGACTTCACCTGATTCCGGCTCTGACCTCTCCCAGAAATGGGATCTCAGAGTCCGTGAGGAGTCACCCGGTCAGCACGAGCGAGGTCATCGGTGGCAGATCCCCACGGTCCCCTGGAGGAGAGTGACCTCGCCCAACTAAGATGTTTTGCCCGGGGCAGCCTCCTCGCCCTGCTCCCTTCTGCACAGGACAGTCTGTCGTGCGTGCAGCGAGCTGGAGCTTTCTGTCTGTCTGCTGCGCTGCCTGCTGCCTGGTTCGGGATCCCTGGAGAAAGCCAACCAGACCTCCAAAATTCACTCAGCTGGGTTTTGTTTAACACCACACATTCAAACTTGATGGTACAGGCTTCTTTTTTTGTATCCTATCTTAACTATTACCTATTCAAAACACTTAATAAAACAGTAGAATCACAAAATTATGTTACACGTAAATTACGTAAGTAACAATTTTTTAAATACTGGAACAGATTATGAAATTTTACCTTCCAGTTCCACAACACAGCTAAGCCCCCTCCATAGACTCGATTATTTAAATGCACAAATTATTTGAGACAATTTAATTTGCACATCGTATCAGTCCCTGAACTAAATCACTTAGAAGTGTTTCACAGCACTGCTTCACGGGTCCTTCAAGATGGTAAAAGAAAGCCAGTGAACAGAAACTTTCCTGAAGGAAGGTGGTATCTGGGCTCACAGAGGAAACGCACAGAGACCGCACTGGGGGTTTTCCTTTAGAAGCTGCTACTCGCCGTCCTGGACGACCCTACAGCACCACCTACTGTCCACACTGCCCGCTCGAGAGGCCCAGCGAGTGCTCTTGGCGGCCTGTCACGGTCACTCTGTGGCCATGAAGGATGAAGAGTCCGAGCGGGCAGGAGGGAAGCCCTGGGAGGAAGGCGGGCTCCGTGTCTCGACGACAGCGGTGGCGGGCTAAGGACACGCTTGTCGGAACGTGGCAAAGCCCACTTGTCCCCGTGGCCACCGCTGCCACCCCTCCACACGGAGGAGGAGCCTGGGCAGGGAGGCCCAGGAAGGTGCCCAAGGACGCAGAGCTCCTACGAGGACGGCCACGCCCCTCACGCTCTCCCCACGGCCCAGACAGCACGAGGAGCGGGAAAAGGAACAATCGCACGGAAAAGGCACGGTCCGATTATAAATAAACTGCCGTGGCCCGGCCTTCCACAACGAGTCCGGCGCACTAAGGGAGGAGCCATTAGCATGCTCCTTGGCGCACAGGACAGCGATGGCCCCGTGTGCTGCGTCTCGCCACCTGGTCCGAACACCGACCGGCCCGGGAATCCAGAGACCTACGGCCAGCGCCACCTCAGAGAAAGGCGAAGCCTGTGGGCGACGCATTTTCATCAAAAACCTAAGTTGGGTAACCTGCCTGTGAAAGCATCGCTTGCAGAAAAGCTGAAATACAACACAGGTCTGGCCTCCCCTCCACCCCTCCACCCCCCAGGCTCCGCCCCTCCCTCCCCTGCCCCGCCCCCTCCCCTCCACACTGGGGCAGACTCCCGCCCTCCACTCCCCCCGCCCGGCCCCCTCCACACTCCCTCCCACGTGGCACACCCACACTCACCCGCCCCTGCTCAGCAGCCCCCCTGCCCCGTGCCCACCTCCCCAGGAAGACACCACCGTACTTTTCAAGACTCGGTCCCACCGCACCCCTCAAAGCTCACCCTGTCCGGACAAAAAGCCACCTCCCTCCTGCCCCCACTTCTGTCACAATGTCAGTGGACACCACTGCCCCACCAGTGGCAGCCCCTCTCCCAGGCCTCCTGGAGCTGCTAGGCAGGAGTGAGTGCGAGACCCCCGACCCCCTCTAGGCGCCTCAAAGGGGAGCGGCCCTCTGTCCTCCCAGGCGAGGGTGCCCCGAGGCCACGCGTGTGCTCCAGCCCCAGGGCCCCAGCCCCAGGAGGACGGCCCGTGGAGCCCCGGCTTTCTGCACACAGCGCTCTGGGGGCAACCCGCCACCTGCCGGGATCTCCTCGCCCTCCCTGCTGCCCACCGCACGGGGTGGCGGCTGTCCCCCAGGGTGCTGGCGTTCCTAGCGGTCCTGTCCTGGGGAAAGCCTTCACGGAAAACAGAAGGAACCGAGTGGAGAGCACCAGACTTCCCTGCCTCTACACGCGAAACCCCGCTGCTTTCTTTCACACGTCACAGGTAAGTGTGGGGATCCAGAATTTCACAGCCAGCCCTGCCCCCGGCACAAAACAGCAAGAGAATTACCAACCAACTCTAGCTACTTCGGGGATCTATGATTCTCCATCCAACAACGTACAGGCACTTGAACTATCTTTTCAAGTCATTCTTTTACGGTTAATTGGGTATTTTTTTGTCCCTTTGTAAACTTACAGCCACAACACAGAAAAACCGGGAATACCACCGCTTTTTAGACATTTTTCAAACTTGACACTGTTTAAACCAAGTTGCACTCAGATCTGTCCGTGTTTTGAATGGAAAGCAAGCCCACATCACTACTCCCCGCTGTGCGCCGTCTACGAGCTGCCCCGGCCCGCGGCCACCCGCGGGCCTGCCGCTGCCCCAAGGGGTCTGGAGAAGAGAAGCCAGGGGAGGGCCGTGCCCCACCGCAGTGTGGTGACCTCTCCTGGGTCCTCGCTCAAATGCCACCCCCTGGGAGAGGCTGTCACCCCTCCCTCTGCTGCTGTCTCCCACCCGGAAAGGGGGCCGTTCTCTGCTCCCACCAGGTGCCATCGGGCCTGTCCCAACGGCCCGGGCCAGAGCCCGCCCGCAGGTGCCAGTGCGCGTTTGCTGGATCGACGAAAGAGTGCGGCCGGGACGCAGCACAGAGCTTTCTGTAACGTTGCCACAGGCTCCCCAAACTAGAATTCCCAGCCTAAGCACCCCCGGAGCTCTGTGACTCCCTGGTGCAAACTCTGATGCCACTTAATTGCACCATTTGACGTCACCGTCCCCAAATCTGCTGCGTCTGTGGCTCTGACCGGGCCGTCCCCCGCCTCACCCGGGCTGCGGAAAAGAGGGGCGCCCCGTGACGCAGAACAGCAGGAGACTCGGAGGCCTGTCCGCATGTGGGAGCAAGAGCAGGAGGCCAGAGAGCTCCCGAGAGTCCGGGGGCCCTGCCGCCACAGGGGAGA
Organism: Panthera uncia; assembly: GCF_023721935.1. Lineage (NCBI taxonomy): Eukaryota > Metazoa > Chordata > Mammalia > Carnivora > Felidae > Panthera > Panthera uncia. The sequence continues at coordinate 1,413,289 of NC_064810.1, forward strand.
GGAGAGGCGTGTGCGCCTCCCGCTCCCCCAACCTGCTGCCGGGTGAGCCGGTCTTCCCGCCCCTGCCCGGCACCCGCTGCACCCGGGGCAGCCACGGGAGGAAGAGTGGTGAGGCTGCCTCGTGTGGCCCGCCGTGTGCGGGCGCGGGTCCCTCGTGCCCCTCCTGCTCATACCTAGCTCCCCCGTGGCCGCCGGCCTCGGAAGCCCAAGCACCTCGGAGGGGAGCGCTCCGCTTCACCCCATATCACCCAGGACCCCCGAGGAGCGTGAGGGGAAGGCAGCGCAGGGGGCACGTCACCCGAGGCCCTCAGATCACGCCCCCGCGGCCACCCGCACGTCACCTGTACCTTCACCCGATCCAGAGGCTCGCGACCCGCCCCGCGCGCCGTTCTTCCTCCAGTCTAACAAAACGTGAGTGTAGACGGCGGGTCCCTCAGCTCCAGAAAGGCCCTCTGGCGTCCGCCACTGCCTCGCGGCTTCGCTGGGGGCCGGGTGTCGCGAGCTTCTGTCTCCCCCAGTCCTCCGCCTCCTCGGCAGCCATGCTTCCCGGTCGGTCCCGGTTGGCCTTCTGCCCTTAAGTCACAGTTGTCACGGGTCACCTGCACTTCCTCCGCCTCTTTACGGTGCTAAGGTCCCCGTACCCGGGCGCGCCGTCAGGACGGCTCTGTGTGAGCTGGAGCTGTGGGCAGAGCAGGGACCGAGGACACGTGTCCCCGCCGTCGGGCCGGGACGCTCCACTCTGAAGACCCCGTCACGGCACGGTCGTCCTGAGGCCCCGCGGGGCGCAGCGCGCACAAGGAGCCCCGGACAGGACCCCGCGCGGCAGCCTCGGCCCTCACAGCAGGCGCACGACCGCTTCTGCGAAGGTCAGGCGGCGAGTTCCGCGGGGTCTGCGGCCGCGCACAGTCTCTGTTGCGCGTTCTGCTTTTGCCACTTTGTCCCCAAATCCCTTGAAGATGCAAAAGCCGTTCTTCGCTTCAGACTCCGGAGGGAGGACCCACCTGGCCGCCCGCGGGGAGGTCTCTGCCGGGCCTCAGGGGCGCGCGGCTGTCGCCCAGGAGGCCGGGGCGCGGCTCTTTGGCACGTCACCTTCACCCAGGCGGGCCCCGAGAACAAAGATGCCAAGGTGCCCCTCACCTTCACGCGCCCATCCCAGCCCCTAGTAGACTCCGCGGGTTCGCCGAGCGAGCGAGTGAGCCCCTTTCACGTGCCTGTTAGCTATTTCCTTAGATTCCGTCTTTTGTGAAAATGCCGTGCAAGCGTCGTGTCCCTGATTCCACCGCACCCTCTCGTCCTTCCTGACTTGCGGGAATCTTCGTGTATCGTAGACTGGAAACTCAGCCAGGCCTCGGTACCTGCCTGTCAGGTCCACACTCCTGGCGGCCCACACCCCCGTCAGGTACACGTCTCTGTCAGCCACACACTCCTGGTGGTACACACGCCTGTCGGGTACACACTCCTGGGGGCACACACCCATCGGGTGATTCCTCGTGCAGCGACAGAAAGCTAATCCCTAGCACCGCAGCTCTCGACCTTCGAGGCAGAGTCGGGGCCCACACCTCTGGGCGTATGCGGCATCCCTAGACACTGCCCAGTCGTCCTGGGAGGTGAGTCGGGGCCGTGGGGGTCGCACGTGCACGGCCTCTAAGGCCCTCGGCCCCACGGGCAGGCATCAGGTGAGGCGGGGAGGTGACCGGGACGCCCACGGCTGCTGTTGGTTCGGGAAGCCGCGGGTGCCTCTTCACCGTCTGCTTCCTCGGGGCGCGCACGGAAGCCCCTTCGCTTCCACCCCCGGCCCGTGATCTGGCCGACTCTGCCTTCGAGGCTGGAAGGCAAGGGTGTTCGACGGCACGTCCTCTCACTGAGCCTTCCGCACCCGGGAACCGACACCAGCGCTGAGGCGCGTTCGCCCCTCTGACCGTGAGCGTGGCGCATGGGCTCAGTGAGAACGGCCCCCTCTCACCTGGCGGAGCTGGCCAAGACGGCGCGCCCTACACCCGCGGGGTCCCCTCGGGAAACACGTCTCGCTCCCCACAGACCTTCCGGGAAGCCGGAGGGTCCGCTCCGGCTGTGGGACCACCACGTCCCCGGGGGAAGCGGATCCGGCAGGACGCGGCCTTCCTTACAAGCCATCGAGGCTACGAGGCCTCCGCTCGGGACACGGGGCTTCACCCCCATCCCCCGGCTTCCGAGATCCTGAACCGAGGGGTGGGGTGGGGGGGAGCAGCGGCTGCGGGCTCCGCAGGGCAGAGGCTGCCGGAAGGGCATCCCACTTCCCACGGAGCTCCGGGCGGGACGCACTCGCGGACTCGGGTGCTGCCCTAGATCCGGGACCTCACAGCAGAGCCACAGACACGTTAACCCCTCCTGGCAAAGTGATGCCAGCGACTTGGCCAGACACACAGACACCTTCTCGGCGACGATAACCGATGCCAGAAAAAACACACGGAATCGCTTCTCATTCTCAGCCCAATTTTATTTCAGAAACTCTCGGGAACGCCTACAAGAGAAAGCGTCATCTGTGCTCAACGGGTTACTTCAACCCTTAAACCGCTTTAAAGGGGAAAACCGTCAAGCTTTTGCCACAACACACAGGGATTCAGAACTCGGTGCCGTTGCAACTTGCAACTTGAACCCGACAGCCCGCGTTAGTATGACGAGCAGGCCTGGATCACTCTCACGCTGCTCGCTGTCCCGGAGCCCACCGCTGCCTCTGCCGTGAGCCGGAGAGGCCACACGCGACAGCCGGGCGGTGCCTGTGTCAACCTGGAGGACAGCCCTGCCACGGCGCCACGCGCTCAGGACGCCGTGCTCCCTCCCACCACCACTGACTCTGCTCAGCCAAGGCCCCCAGAGAACTCCGTCCCCGCCGAGTGTCGCGGGGGGGCAGCGGCTGCTCATCGCGGTGCCGGGGTGTTTCTGGAGCTCTGTGCACAGGGGGCCCTGCATGGGACACCCAGGACCGTCCCAGAAACACACGGTGGGGAGGCCACTCACGATCCACCAGCCCAGAGCCTCGCCTCGTTTTATATGTGAGCGTGAAGCATTTCTCCGTGTTTTTAACACACGCCCAACGGTCCCGAAGCGTAACTACCATGTGAAGACAGGGAAGGCCGTGCCCAGCTTCTCTCAGAACCCACAGGCCGTAACCACTTCCGAGACTGATGGAAGCCAGCCCTCGCGGCTACCTGCTCGTACGGGCACGCACCACGTGGTTCTGCCGAGAACATCAGTGCCTGAGAACTGAGTACTGAGTACCGCGTATGTCTCGACTCAAGATGCCTTTATTATGCATTCTCAATTTCTCTTTTACTAAATTTGGGCATTCTGCTTTTTAAAATTATGCGGTGATAATTATATAAAGCAGTACCTGCTGTGAATTTCACTGAGAATAAAAAGGAGGAGTTCGTGAACACTTGTTACGGGAAAAACCTTTGGGGGTGTGTGTGTGGCCATGAGAAACACAGGGGAACTTCCAAGTTCGAACAGGAGTCCACGCTTCCCCAGCCCCTCTCCCAAGGCGCGCCGCTGGGGAGGGGCCGCAGGGCCTCCTCTGGGTGACCCCCGAGCCACCCCAGCCTCGGCAGACACCGTCACGCGTTAAGACACAAGAAACAGCTTCAATCTTTTCACGGAGGGCAAGAGCAGCCACCATGCCCAAAACTAAAAATAGAGCCGCGCTCGCGGTGCTCCCGCCAGGAAGCGAAAGAACTCTGGGGAAACGTGGTGGCAGAGCGAGGCTAACAGTGACGAGTGCTCCCTAATAAAGACTTGTTCTAGCCAAAACCCTTCGTGTTTACTTTTCTTTTTCAAACCACACTGAAAAAGGAAAGTTACAATACATCAAACTATCTGGTGCCAAAATTAGCTTTCATTTTATGAAAGAAATTCAAAATTCCTACTCTGCAGCTAAAACATCTACTGAGAGCCCGAAGAAGGAGATATAGTTCACAACGCTGCTGTATTTTACAACTTCCGGGCCTTTAATTCTGCTTTCTCGGCACATGTTTTAGAGCTCTCCTGTGGGCCTGATCATTTTCTGTATGCCTTTAAAGACAATTCATTTGTGCAAAGGATTACAGATAATTCACTTCTCTGACGCGCGCTTGCATTATATAAAAATACTTGCGTTTGGCATACATGGCAGAACTAAGGGGGCAGCTGACTGCCCTGGCACGACGTGTAGGTCACAGACTCCACTACACTTAGCAGCACTGAAGGACGGTGTCCTTTCAGACTCGGCCAGCTCCGTGCTGCTCGGCTCCTGCCCATAAACTCTAGTCACAGACCCGCTGATTTCCAATCTCTCGCCTGGCTACCAGAAGAGCCTCGGCTGAAACAGGCCCCACCCACGGGCACAGCAAAGGGAAATGACCTTAATTTTGCCCTTTCCATACTCTCGCCACTCTTGTGCCGAAAAGCGGGGGAGGGCTGGGGGGCATCAGCTACAGACAAAGCAAACCCTGTTTTACCAGTCTCCCTGGGAGCCAGTTTCCTCACATTCCTGACATTTACAGACACAGAAAGGACCGGTGGGCCTTACCAGACACACACGTAGAGCCCAGTGGCCAGACGTGGGTGCACCTGTGCCCCCCAGAGATGGCAAGTGCCCCTCTCCCTGCCGTGGGCTCTGCGCCCACTCCTTCCCTCACTGCCCAGGACAGGCGGGCTATTGTCAGCATCTACGGAACGGCTGAATGGACGCGGGTGCCCCCGCCAGCGCCCGGTAAGCATCCAGCAGCCCTCTGCCGACTCCTTCCTCACACTTCTTCCCCATGACAAGACCTCCTTGAGTGTGTAAAACCCAACTTTCTTGAGTTAGTCACTCTGCAGGCCATAAAATAATCTTACGTGGTACTAGATTTACCCAGATTTTAATATTTGCCTCAACTTCTCTCAAAAGCAGATGGCTGAGTCATATAATAGTCGCCAAGAATTAAGTGCTAGATAAGTCTTCTTTTAGTCCATCAACGGAAACCGTTTACAGTAAAAAGCTTTACAGCGGGTCTAGTCCAGCGCCTGGCATGGGGCACAGCCTCGCACGGCGGTGACCGGAGGCCGCACTTGGCCACACGGCCACTGGAGGGCAGCAGCGCGCCGACCTGGACCCGCAGCCGGGCGGGCAGGTTTGTGCAGGCCGCAGCGGGGTGATGAAAGAATTAACAGTAACAAATAATCTGCTGGAAGACACTCAATAAAACACATTTGAAAAGGCAAACAGGCTTAATTAATCAGTTGACATCAAGCAAAAGGCGTTTTTAATCAGTCAAATAGCAACAGATTTCTGCAGGGTTTTACCTTACCGGTAGATTAGTTTCTGCGTTTGCTCGACCCCGAGGCAAAGCTCCCTCCGGTGCAGGCAGGACGCGATGACCCGGACTGGGGCTCGCGCAGTGTTTCCTCCAATCACTGCCGCAGGTCTCCACGCCCAGCCTGAGACACTTCACTCTGTGTCACGGAAAGACTCAATTACTTCCAATTAATTTAAAAGCCTTTTCACCACTTCAGAAGCGAATTCTAAAAATAAATACTGTTAATTAAAAATCCTCTTCCTAAATACAAGATTCAATTATTGTGATGGTGTTAAGGTCTTTTTAAAGCAGAGACACAACAACCGATCACCCTTCACCCCACCCGTCACCCTCCAGGGTCCGCTCGCCACACCCCAGCACAAACAGCAGCAGCCCACACGCGAAGGCATGTCCTTAACACCTTCTGCACAATAAAATGCCACGTGCACACGGGGGCACACGCACACGCCTAAGTACAGACACGAGCGACGCACGGATCCCGGGACCTCCCCGGCCACTTCCAGCCCAGGCTCAGAAGCTACGACCGTCCACGCGTCTGGAGGCAGAGGCTGTGAAACACCTCCAGGTTGTCTCCTCTCAGCCTAAAAATACTGCCAACTAGGAAGTCATTAAAGAGAAGACTTCAATGTGCTCACATACTGACGGAACCTAAATATCCAACGTTAACATTTCCTTTTGGAAAAGCAAACCAAGGGGCGCCTGGGTGGCTCAGTCGGTTGAGCGTCCGACTTTGGCTCAGGTCATGATCTCGCGGTTTGTGGGTTCAAGCCTCGCGTCGGGCTCTGTACCGATGGTTCGGAGCCTGGAGCCTGCTTCGCATTCTGTGTCTGCCTCTCTCTCTGCCCCTCCCCCGCTCATGCTCTGTCTCTCTCTCTCTCTCTCTCTCTCTCAAAAATAAACATTTTTTAAAAATTTAAAAAAAAAAAGCACAGCAATATCCACGTAAAGGGCACGACCACAGCGGGCTTCTCCAGGGCACAGCTACCGGCTGGCGTCTGTGGGGAAGAGTGTGCGGGCCCTGAGTGGGTGTCCACAAGACGCGGTGAGTGTAGACAGGTGCCTCGCTGAACCCGGAAGGGCCCTAACTCTTCAGGCTCCGCCCGGTGAGCACACACCTCCCTGGGGCCACCGGCCCCAGCTGAAGGTCCTCGGGGGTGAGCACTGCCCAGCCTCCACATCTCTCAGCTGGGACGTGTGTGTAAGACACGGTCCCCTGTGTTCTGTGATGTTGCCACCAGGTCTAGTGGGCACTGACGACAATGGCCTATCAGCCTGGGATTACGGGCCACACGCTCACCCTGCCAGCACAGAGCCTCCAGGGCCAGGCACACAGGTCTGGGCATGCCACCCCCGACCCCATTAGTGCCCTGCTGGTCCCATCTCCACACCCAGGTGAGGAGAAGAAAGGAAGGGGTGCCACCATGCTCGCCCCCGCCCCCTGTCCCTCAACGCCACCCCCACCCGATCAGAACCCCGCTGGCAGCTCCTCCCCCGGCCGGAGAGTGTGCAGGAGATACAGCAGGCTCCTCGGCAAAGGACGCAGAACAGGAGGCCCCTGCAGCCCGAGGAAAGGGAAGGACGATACGTGAGCCACCAAGAGGTCAGAAGTCATTTTACCAACCTGAGTCCACAGGCAGCACAGAAGAAGGGAGACGGCAGGACGAACAGGAGCGAGACCCACAGAACCGGGTTCTGGTGGTCCCGCTGGGAGCCGCTGGGCAGAAGTCTGACCGGGCCCAGGACAGCCCACCGCTGCTCCCTGGGGAGCTGGACCCGCAGGGCCAGGGGACGTCTGCAAACCGTGAAGCTGAGATAGGAGGAACCGGAGTGGCGGAGGCTGACGCCCGACTCTGCCACCACAAGGCCGAGTGCCTAGGTCCCAGTGCAGTGACACAGGGGACGAGCGCCATGTGAGCCGCCGCGGGGACCGAACAGACCAGCAGGTACAGAGTACCTGACCCAGTGACAGCGAGAGTCACAGCAAGAGCACGACAGAGGGTGCACAAAGGAGGCTCTTGTCACGGAGGTAGGAGAGGACAGCAGCTGGCGGAGGGCGGAGAGCGGTGCCACGATCGCACAGCGGTCCCGCGTGGGATGCCATCCCAATGAGTCTGAGCCACCCCCTCTGGCGCCCAGGAAGCATCGAGAACAGCCTGAGTCCCAGTGACATCAGGCAGAGCTCATGCCCACCCACTGTGTGAGGCACCCAGAGTCTAACAACCGGGGCATATCTGGAAAGAGTCCATGTGTTTCTAAGTTAGCTGGTACTCTTTTTTTAAATTTTTTTGCATGTTTATTTATTTTTGAGAGAGAGAAAGAGACGGGCGGGGGGGGGGGGCAGAGAGAGAGAGGGAGACACAGCATCCAAAGCAGGCTCCAGCCTCCGAACTGTCAGCACAGAGCCCAACACGGGGCTCGAATTCACGAACCGTGAGATCATGACCTGAGCCAAAGTTGGATGCTCAACTAACTGAGCCCCCAGGCGCCCCTGGCTGGTACTCTTCTAAATCATCCACAGACAAAAGGAAATGATCACAGTACAAAACAGAAAACATTGAGAACGAGAAACAAAGATCACACATGGAAATGTGTGGTGTGCAGCTAAGGCAGTACCCAGAGGGAAACACGTAGCCTGATGCTCACGCGTCTGGAAAAGGGAAAAAGCCCACGAACCCCGCCTCGGTAAGTCAGGGGGACAAACAAGCCCCAAGCGAGTGGGAGGGAAAAGGAAGAGATTAAACCTGCATTAATCACCCGTAACGGCAGGCACAGGCACACAGACCGACGTTGGCAAGGCTGACGAGAATGCACAGAGAAGACAGAGAGGACACTGGCTTAGCCAGCCTGCATCGAAGAAAGGACAGCGAGTGATGTGAAGTGACACCTCTACCATAGAGTGAAGTGGTCCTGTAAAGGCGTCCCTGAGCGTCTCAGCAGGCCTTGGGACCAGGACCATGGGGCAGATGGACTAGGAGAGTCCCGGGGGTGCCGGGCCCTCGCTTTTGGCCCTGAGAGCACGCAGTTGTGGGTCTATGCAGAGCCCCAGGCAGGTGCTCCCCACGGTCCTCAAGAGGCCTCCTTGGACAAGATGTGCAGGATGTTGACAAGAACTCAGAAACCCAGCCGACAGCTAGGACCATCGCTGCAGACACACGGGCCACCTCCAGCCATCTGAAGGACCACTGTCGAGGCCCCAGTGCCAGGGGCACAGACAGACCGTCCCCTGCCCTGCTCCCGGCCTGTCTGGGTCATGAACATAATCAAATGGTGGCTGTTCTAGGCCATGAAGTTGGGGTCTTGGTGGGGAGGGGGGAATGTTAGGCAGCAAGAGATACCAGAACAGAATTATCACTCCGAATTCTCGCAACATTACATATATAAGAGAGTATTAAGAACTTTATTTTGAAAATTTTGTAAACTTAGGTACAATGAACAAATTCCAAGAAAAACAGTTTATCAAAGCTGACAGGAGGAAAGAAAAAATCTGACTCGATGACAGACCAGAGTCAGGAAATAATCATGTACAGTGTCAGCCAAACTGTCTCACGAATGCAGATATAAAGGCCCCGAAGAAAATGCCAGCAAACTCGACCCCACCATCTTTCTAGAGCTGTCATCCGGCTGGCTGGATTTCCTGCGGGCACGGACAAACGGGTGGGCACACGGAACCCGGCTGCCGCAGCCGCCACACTACTGTCCAGAGGCTTCCCAGGCGCCCCGGAATGGGCGTGGCTGCGGGGACCGGGCGCCGTCCAGGAGCACGAGGGGGGCCGCCCCACGCGGTGTCCGGGACCAACCTGGGCGACGGCCACGTGGGCACACCGGACTTCTCCTACCCAGGCACTCTTCTGTGGGACCGAGCCAGCCCACGACACAGATGCGCTAGGACACGATGAGGCACCGGGACCCGACAGAGGCCAGCAGCGCCCGGCCCCACACGGCAGCGCGGACGTGACACGGCAGTGCGGACGCGGGGGGCCCCCGCCGTCATCCCGCCCTTGCTCACGTGAGGCCGCTGACGACAGCACAGCCCGCCAAGCACCTGCGGCAGGAGGAAGGGAGCTGAGGGGCTGCCCGTGCTGACGGCCACAGGCCAGGGAGCCGGGCCAGGCGGCGAGAGAAACCACGGAGGAAGCAGCACAGGGAGACCGTGCTTCACGGGCGAGCAAGCGAGTGGGCCAAGCGGGGCTGAGTTCTAATCCAGCCCCTTCTCAGTGCGCCTGGATCATCCCTGAGACGTAGACAGGGAATTAGGTGACCAAGAGCCCGAAGGGGCTGGAGTGGGGGGTGGGGCCCGCAGGGCAGCCCAGCTCAGCTGGCACCGGCGCCTTTCCGGAACTTTCTCACAGAGACTGCTCCTGGGCTCAGGACAGCGTCCTCTGAAAACAGGATGACCCCGAATTAGCCACACTGGTCTCTGCAAAGGATTTGTACCCAACTACCTGCTAACAAAAGGAAACTCAAATGCCACGGCAAAGCTGATAACATAGGGGTCGTACGGGATTCGGCACGCTCGTACCGACCGCAAGTGTGGGACCATTTGGGTCACTCAACACCTGATGGGTCTGCTGTGCCAATAAGAATTGCATGAAACAATTGCATTTGCTTTTAAGGTGATATTTATCATTATAATTCAATTAGACTCTGGAAATCAGGGCTAAACACTCCCATTTTCTACCTTGTAGATGCACAAAACCATTACAAGAGTATGCAGTGAAACAGAAACGCTCAACTGAGTAGACTCTGATGTTTGCCGACACCAATTATCTCAAGATACAAAGGCTTAATTTGCTCAAGACAAGTGAAGAAAATCAGATCAGCGGTCAACGGAAGGATGCTAAGACAAGGAAGCATTCTTCCTCACTTCTGATATGGTTTCCATTCTCAGTGCTTAACCAGTCCTAAAAATCGGTGCCCCCAGAAGCAGGACCAGAAGCCGGGGGGAAGTGAGCCCAGGGCCACCAGTGGGGCCTGAGTCGTGAGCCCAGGGGCTCCGGAAGGACACGGCGACGCCCCGTAGCTGAGATGAGCACACAGGAGGCCCCATCACGAGGCTTCTGGTGAGGAGGAGGCCGGGAGGCCTCTCGGCAGGAGGCACCGAACATGCACCTCAGGAAGAAGCAGCGACCCGGCGTGTTTTCAGAAAGATGGTTCTGTTGGCTCTGTGGGCAACGGCTGGAGGGCTGAGACCCGAGGCGGGGAGGACAGCCAGGGACAGAGGGATGACCACGTGGAGAACACCACCGGTGGGTGACTCCAAGGATCCTGACTCTGTCAAAGGGGTGGATGGAGTTTTCAATGACATGAGAAAATCAAAAGAAAAGAGGAAATCTGAGACGATAGGTGTTTTTCAATTGTCCTGAGCTGCAAAAACCTTCCAAGTAGATTAACTACAGTCATTGATGTTTCAACTTCCACAGTGACCAGACCTTCCCTGGCTACCTGAGGTTTCAGAAGGGTAAAGTCGATCCTAGTTTAATACTACGGGGAGAGGTAAAGTCTTTACGTGGTAACATAATAATGAACCCTTAACGTGCAAGAACATTCAAATATTAGACTGTGAATCCCAAGAGCAGGGAACTGGCCATGAAGGTACCTTCAAGAAGTCAGTGCTTAATAAAGAGGCTGGGCAGGAGGGCACAAGGCTCCATTGCACTTGCTGCTTCTGTAAAGGAAAAGAAATGCAGGAGGAAATAACGGTCTCGCCAGAGGCCGTGGTTTAATTTAAATTTTTTTATATTATTTAAATTCAATTGAGGAAGCCGTCTGCACGGCAGACTGTTCCGTGGTACTGGAGAGCCCATCTGCTTCGTCGCCCCTGAGCAGGGGCCAGTCCGGCAAGAGCGAGCGGGACAGCATCCGAGGCGCAGAACGCGGGACTCACCTCAGTCGGGAAGACCGAAGTCCAAGGCGCTGCTCCCACGGGACCCTGGTGCCGCCGCCTAGACCGCCTCAGCCCCACTGGCCCTTCTTTCCGTTCCCCGGCATTTTGGTCTTAACGGACCAACCAAAATGGACTTTGCCATGTCTTCTACTAACTGAATTAAATATATTCCAAGGATATTCCATGTCCTTAGCAAGTAAGAGGAAAGACCACTTTAGAATGAACTATGACGGATACAACACGGATGAATCTCTAAGTAACGACGAGCAGTGAAAGAAGCCAGACCAAAACAGTACCTATTGTCTGGCCCCAGTGATTGGGAGCTCTAGAAAATGCAAAGGGATCTTTAGAGACAGAAAGTAAAGGAGTGGAGGTCGGGCGGGGGGGGGGGGGGGGGGGGGGGGGGGGGGGGGGAGGGTCCCGGGGGTGCAAGTGACCTTCAGAGGCCATGGGCACACTCACCTCCTTCACTGTGACAGTGGTCTCACCAGTGTCTCAACATTACTAAATTTCACACTTTAAAATATGTGCAGTGTTTTGTTATCAATTATATCTCAAAAAAGCTGGCTTTAAGAAAGACTACTTTGGGGGTGCCTGGGTGGCTCAGTCGGTTAAGCACCCAACTCTTGGTTTCAGCTCAGGTCATGATCTCGCAGTTCGTGGGTTCAAGCCCCATGTTGGGCTCTGTGCTGATAGGGTGGAGCCTGCTTGGGACTCTCTGTCTCAAAAATAAATAAACATTTTCTTAAAAAGAATAGTTTGTTTTATATTTTAAAACCCTTCATCTTATTTTGTAAAGTGAATTAGTAAACATTAGTGAAAACATTTTTATGACCTGAGGGAAAACATTATTTTTTTAAACTCTGAATAATCTAATGTTTTATGGGAAATTAAACCTCACTGCAAACATTAAAACAACTCATTAAGTAGGCCAGGGAGCTCTCCCTATCCAGCTACACTTTACTGTCGTACAACCATTCCCAGAGGGACCCAATGATGCCAACACTAGGAATGAGCTCTGTGTCTCCAGAGAGAAGGCAACTGGGGGGGGGGGCAGGTTGGGGGTGGAGACAGAGACAGAGACACAGAGCGGGGAGGGGGGCGAGCACTCGAGAGCATTGCTCTGCACCTGCTCTCCCGCATTCGGGTCCAGCAGGGCGTGTGGCCCTGGTGTCAGAGGCAGCACCCACATCTTCCCAGCCCAGGAGATGAAAGTCTCAGTTCATGGCTCGGTGGGGGGCGCCTGAATCACCGGGATGGCAGGCGGGGAAGGACAGATAAGCAGGGTGTGGGAGGTGCTCTGAGCCCTCCCTGGCCTGGGCACCTGCTCCCTTCAGGACGACCACCCACCCTTTGGCCCCATACATCAAAACAACCCAAAAAGGCCAACGGGCCAGAAGAGGCGCCTCTGGTGCCAGGGGAGCATGCTGGTGTGGTGGCAGGGCCTCCAGACGGGGGCTTCCAGTCCTGGTTCTCGGCACCTCTGCAGGTGGGCTTGCTTACCAGGCATCAGGAAGTGGAGGTCTTCTGAGTGGGGCTTGGGGCCTCTGTTTTCCGTGACTAACGAGGTTATGTGTTAGAGATCCCCCAACACTAAAGGAGAGGGGGCGCCTGGGGGGTTCAGGGGGTTAAGCGTCTGACTCTTGATCTCTGCTCAGCTCATAATCGCATGGTTTTGTGGGTTCGAGCCCCGCATCGGGCTCTACGCTGACAGCACGGACCTGCTTGGGATCCTCTCTCCCTCTCTCTCTGCCCCTCCCCTGCTCGCCCGTGCACATGCCCTCTCTTTTCTGCAGGGGGTAAACGTCCCACAGAGAAGAACCGGGTGAGGAGCAGCACCCCACAGAGGCGCCTCCACTACCTGTGTCCTGAGCGGAAAACAGCCAAGGAATTCAACAGCACTGCCGCTCCACACGGGATCATCACAGCGTGGACCGAAAACACGTGCAGCGAAATCTCTCCGGGGAAAAGCAGCACATAGACCCCTACCCCCGGGCCGGCCGTTCTTTGCTAACCTGCACCGCGTCTTGTTCCGGTGACCCGAGGAGGCCTGCGGAAATCCAGAGTGACAGCAGGCCATCCGCCACGTCAGCGGGATGAATAATACATCTGTGTACAAAAAGACTCCAGGGAACCCCAGGAACTGTAACCAATATTTGCTACCAGGCAATGAGACTAACGGTGCCTCTTTCTTCCTGTTTCGCATCTCCGCAAAGTACGCCCAGCGTACGGTGAGCGTGTTTTGTTTTCAAATAAAACATAAAATCTCTTAAGAGAAACTCAGAAACAAGAAGCGTCCTTCAAAGACGCTGCCAGCGAGCTCAGGCACAGGGCCTGCCCGGACCCCTCCCCTCAGACAAGGCCAATTTCCAGACGGATCCTGTGATAAAACAGCTCCAACCAGCAGCCGTCCTGTGCTGAGCCCCAGGGGCGCTGGTCCTGAGGACAGGAGGACGTGGGGACCCGCAGCCCAGGCCATCTTACCCGGCACCCCCAGAAAGCACTTGTCCTTCCCCCCAGCACCCACCCTCGCGCAAAGGACCCAGTCTCCACCGGTAAAGCCAGCACGCAGCTCCTTACGCGAAGAGGCCATGTGGCAAATAGGGCTCTTCGGCTTTTGGCTCTGCAGGAAAGGATCAAACAAAGCCCTCTGAAGGAGGAGTCCTCGTCCCTAACACTTAATTAGGCGGGTACCCTTGCCCCAGACCTTCGGAGACACTGAACCCCCCTGAGCAAGGCCAGGGCTCTTGGGCTCACCGCCCCGACACCGTGAGTTGGGTAACGGCCCGGCAGGCCGCGCGGCGGGTGAAGCTGGAGGGCGAGCGCCCCCTCCTCGCACACCCCTCACACACGTCACAGCTGCGAGCAGAGTGCAGGACTCGTGCAGGAACGCTGGGGTTTCACGGCTACAAATAAAACCAGCTCTCTCTACAACTAAACTCACGTACCGACTACGCAAAGTTCAAACCCCAAGGATGCGGGCAAAGGGGTCGACTCCCGTTGAGGCCAAAGACACGTGCCCACAGGAAGTCACAACCTTAACTACACGACTCAGGTGAACGGCGCATGGTTGCATCCGCCGCCCCCGTGTGACCTCTGAGCGGGTTCCGGCTGTGCCCTGCCGGGGAGGACGCGGGCCACCCAGAGCCTCCGCGGGAGCTGCCCGCCACCCCGGCCCGAGCGCCCAGCGAGGACACCGGCGTGCCACACAGCTGCCGTACCTGCCTGCCGGCCCCAACTCTGTGGCCGGCAGCCGGACATCAGGACTCGAGTGCGTCACCTCCTCCTGACCACCGCGGGAGATCAGACATCCAAAATCATGCACTTTTGCACTTCTGGGAGGAGGGAACAGGACTAAGCTCACAACGCCATCCATCACCAGCTGACTGGGCCCCCACAAAGCTCGCCTGTGAGCAGGTTCGGACCGCGAGCTGGAGAAGCGTGCCTCCCGAAGGCCGCCCTGCTTTACGGCGGCTGCTGTTGAGGAACAGCTCCGGGCCCCCCTGCCCGGCAAGCCCTGGCCTCCGTACACGACATTGGGACCCACACGCCCGCAGTTAGCAACGGAGCTGGGCTCGTCTGCTTGAAAGTCCAGCTCCCCAGTGCCCGGTGCCTCGGGCTTCCCCTCCCGGGATCCGGGGCTGCCGGCAGTGCCTCCCGCACGGGGTTATTTCAAAGGACTGAACAGAATGCTCAATATTGCTGGCTTCTAACGGGACAGTAACAGCCACCTAAACCAGTACTTGGCAACCGGACCGGAGCTGACCAGGGAGCCCAGACACCCCGTCGTCATCATCAACAGCTAAGTGACAAACGGTCTTCAGGTTTGTTTCAGCGTGATCACACCTGTACAACAAGGTTCGGCTCACGCCCCACCTCCTCTGGGAAGACCTTGCGCTCGCAAAGTTCTCCCAGTGAGTGAGGAGGCCCCCGGCCCCCAGACGGTCAGATGGCCTCACCCCGGCGCCTCCAGGACCAAACCCAGCACCGTCCTGACACACGCCCTGGGGTTGCAGTGGGCTCCGTGGAAAAGGCCGTCACAGCGGCTCTCCCACGCCTGCCACGGGCACGGCAATGCCCCCGCGTCCTCCCGACACCCCTGATCAACTCCGCTGCCTTCCTACTGCTGCTCCAGCCGCAGGGCTGCAGGCCTTTTAAGGGAGGAACAGAGCCTCCCCCTGCCCTCAGGCCAGTGGCGAGCGAGCGCCTGCTGTTTAGGTGCTAATGTGACTGGTACGCGGGGTATGTCTACTAATCCTAACATCCATTAAAAGGAAACTTTAAGCCGCGACGACCGTGTGAGATCACATGCTTCTCGATTTACAAAAGAATTCTAGTCCTTCAGCAGCTGTTTCAAAGTACTTTTAACTAACTAAACATTCATCTTCTCATCTGTGATATGTATACATGACTAATCATAACAGTGGATCGCTTAGAAAAGTAAAAGCCAATTGCGACCTCCAACTTGAAATCTCTGAAAAATTTATAAAGTGGCTAAGCTAAACTGACCCCTGCACTTGGCAAGGAAGAGCTAACGGGCTGCAGCCGTGCCGACCGTGGGCAGCTCGTTTATACGGTGACGGATGGCGAACCTCTCAGTAGGTCAGGCACACGCCAGGGGGGCAGGAGCCTGGCAGGCGAGGCCGCGGACCACATCCCAGAGCCTCGGGCAGACGGGCTCAGCCTCCCCGGGGCACCTTCCTAGGCAGGATCGAGGGCGCCAGGTTTAAGAGACCAAGTTCTATAGGCACCTCCTTTCAAGACCCTTTAAAAATAGGCAAGGAAAGAATTGAGGGCAAAATGAATAATTAACAGCTTACAAAATATTTTTAAATTTTATTAACACATTTTATTCCCCCAACTAGCCCTAGGGAAGGGACTCAAGCAAGGCAGGTAGATCCCTTTCTCATGGACAAATAAACTAAACGGTACAAAGATGATGCTTGAAATACGTAGAGGTTCTGCCTCCAGCTGCAGAGCTTCTGTTACCCCTGTAGCCCCCCGACCCGGGCTGCGGCACAGGGGACACACGGGAGGCCCCCTCGGGCTGCGGCACAGGGGACACATGGGTGCCCTCCCTCTGGGCTGGCACAGGAGACGCATGGGTGCCCTCCCTCTGGGCTGGCACAGGGGACACATGGGAGGCCCCTCTGGGCTGTGGCACAGGGGACGCACAGGAGCCCCGCCCCCCCCCCCCAACCCCGGGCTGTGGCACAGGAGACAAACAGGACCCTTTACGACTCATAGTTCATCTGTCAACCACCTGGTGACCCTCGGGGCCTCGGGGGTGGCTGCTCTGGGATCACGGCCCGTCCGCCCAGGACGTCCAGTTCACCGCCGCCATCTTGTGGTAATTACCAACCGCAGGCCCTTTCACTCTCAAAAGTGTCCCCGTTGCAGCAGTATACTGCCCGGCCACCCACTTTAACACAAGCCCGTGTCCCCAAACCAGAGGTGAGAGAGGGGCTCACGGAGGACTGCCAGCCACCCCCCTGCCCACCTCACGGCAGGCGGACGATCCTCGCGCCCCTTTCCACCCAACTGCACTTAGGACAGAAGGCGCGTCTCGCGGAGCAGCTCTGCTTGGAGGTGAACCTGAGGTAAGGGCTCCCCGGTGACCGCCCGGCCCCCGCCCAGGCGGCCCGGGAGGAAGGGGAGAGCAGCGCTGCGAGCAGTCCCAGAGCGCAGGGAAGGGAGGTGGGTCTCCAGGGAAGTTGCCCCGCGTACGCTCAGGTCTCGAAGTATTTATGTCTCCTTGAAGCTGAAGGGGACGGGCGAGGCCAGAAGGCACCGAGGCAGAGCCCGGTGGAGTCACCCGGGCTCAGACACATTCTAGCTCTATCTGTAGCCACACAGAAGCGAGCCAATTCCTTTCGCTCACGAGGGAAACAGGTTTGCTTGTTTTCGAGAAAACGTGTAGGTGTGACGCCAGCTGTGGCAGAGAGCACCGTCCCCCCACCCGCCCTCCTCCCTGGTGACCACGCAGCACGTGGAAGAAGCGCTCGGTCTCACGGGCAATGGGAGCACGGGACGCCACGGTGCACCCTCCAGAACAGAAGACGGTCGATGCCGGGCGGGGGTGCGAGAGCTTGGCTCTGGGAGCACCGGCCCTTCGGCTCCGCGTACCTTCCCGCGTGCGGCGCTGCCCCTGGCGGTCAAAGCCCCTGCGGAGGGGTGGGAGGCGGAGAGGCCTCCGTGCCGCCTCCTGAGGCGGTGACGGGCACCCGAGCGTCCCGGGTGCTGGACCAGGACAGCGGTCCCCGCGCAGCACCTGCAGGCGTCTGCCAGGAGAGTAAAAGCTGACGCACGGCTCGTTTCTACGAAGCAGGACAGGAATGTCTGTTTTCATAACACTTTACAGAAGATTTGATTTAATACGTTTGCGTATCACCTTTTAAAAAGAATGGCAAAAAATAAATTATGTACTCAAAATAAAATGGATCCTGACCGCAACTGTAACTAGAAACAGGAAAGGGACAATCGTGCTAGCAGCGACCCAACCCGACCCCTAGAATTTCCAGAGGAATGGATACACGGGTAAGACATTAGGGTTATTCCTCAGGCTGCCATAGGCGAGCAGTTTAACCTCCCAGGAATTAAAACAGATTCCTGTCAGGGACGAGGCCTTAGTTTGGTTCTCGAAGAAAAGCATACAAACCAAATAATGAACAAATTCTCCCCACTCTTGCCTCACCTGGCTCCCTGACAAAACGTGCCTCGCACGCCCACCCCACGTCCCCCGGCCCCACCCCCGTGCTGAGAACCTGCCAGACTGCCTGGAAACACAAAAGTTCCTTGGGATACACACGTACTACTTGCCAAAGACGTTGGAAAAGGCATTAATAAGTATTTCATAGAATAAACAGATTAACATTTGGAAGTTTGTTTCATGAACGGAAAATGCAAGACATGCTGTCCTGGGGTAACCTTCGCCACCTTCAGAGTCGATTACTGAACGTGGCTTCTCCTCGGGGAAGAAAACGATGCGGGGAAAAGAATCTCACATTTTCTTCTCGAAATTTAGAAGCGAAAGGGTCAAGTAAAAATAAATACAAAGCAAGCTAACTAATTTGAGCTCCTCTCCTCCCTGTACTAGCCAACAGAGCAGAGAGCTAAAGTTAAAAATAAAGAAGTGTGAGCTTTCTGGAGAAAGGGCTGTGGGGTAAAAATACACGTTCACATCTGACTTCCAGCTGAAACGGGGCCGGTTGGTAACCCTCCTCTGCTGTGTTCGTTTCCACCAAACACCTGGAAGGACAGGAGCATAAAGAGAGAGAACTGCTCACGGTGCAGGCGAGAACCACAGACCGACCGACAGGCTCATTCCTGCGAACGTCTACTTGCAACTCCGAAGGAGGGCGTCAGGGGGAAATACAGCGTTTCTACTTCCAACCGGTTCGAGTTGGCTTTCCTGTGGCGCGCGGAGCAAAGCACCCCGAGGCACGACATCCGCAAACCTGGAAAGCCCCAAAGGTGCACCACCAGGTTGAGGACACCGCAGCCACCCACCCACCCTTCACCAACGGTCAGTGTGTCAGGAGGGTGCCCGGGGTCGGCGGGCGGAGCGGCGAGGCCAGAGGGGGCGCGGGGGTGACCGGCTCACGGCCATCCAACCGGCTCACAAAACGGGAACCTGCTCCCAAGTCAGGATGTGGCAGTCTCCACAGGTACACACACGCGCACACACACACACCCATCTGGGCCCAAGCACCCACGCGGTGTATACATGCGCACACACACGCACCCACGGGCCCAAGCACGCACATGGTTGTGCACATGCACACACACCCGGATGTACACACACACACGTGCGTGTGCACGCACGCACGCCCCCTCGGAGGCAGCGGGGCAGACCGGCGGCTGACACACGAACCCCAGAGCCCGAGGGGCCGAGCGGGCCCCAGCGCGGCCGCGAGGGCTCTGTGTGTCGGGCAGCAGCTCGGCGAGTCGCCTCGGTTCGTCATCCATCACGAGCGCTGAACGTCAGCGGTGCTCACGCCCTGAGGCTGCAGAGAACAAACGAGTGAACAGATATAAAGTGACATCCGCACCCGGTGACGCCCGCGTGCACGCGTGTCCACACGTGAAGGCACGACCCAAGACGGTGACACGGGGTGTCAGAGTGGTGAGACGGCTTCCTCCATTTCTTTTTCTCGTCTCTGGCGTCCGAATGTCCCGTGATGAAGCGTACAATCGAATAAGAGAAGGCGTCCGAGAGGCAAGGCCACGCCCGGAAAGGGCGCAAGGTGCAGAGAAGGCGGCTGCGCACACCCTGCCCCGGACCTGCCCTCGGTCTCCCGCCAGCCCCGTGGCGCACGGCTTCCTGCTGTCCCTGTGCTGTCCCTGCTTTGACCAGTGCAGCTGAGCTGGTGAACTCGCATTTCTGCTTAATTTAAATGTAAAAAGCCACGTGTGGCTAGTGGCACCACCTTAAATGTCAATTTAATTGTTAAAGCAGCGCAGGGAGGTGGGTAGGGTATCAGGGCACGAGTCAGGGTCCCCACGACCCCCTGCGCAGCGGCCACTCAGAATGAGGCCCTGATGTCCACTCGGTCCCCCAAATTAAATGAAGTCTGAGGTCCTCAGGCCAAGAGCAGGCAGATGCCAGTCAACGGGAGCATGGCACTTCTGCCAGCTCTGACCGGCTTGTGCCAGCACAGCCTTTAAAGGACAGGGCTCCTCTTACCGCACAGCCCGGCCGCACAAGCCCAGGTGACCGGGCTGAGGCCGTCCAGCCAGGGCACGGCTCCTGGCGGGGCAGCTGTGGCGACAGGAGGAGTACAGAACCGGGGCAGCAAGGCCTCAGCAGTAAGAGCCACGGTGGAGGGGAGAGCGGCCAGTGCCCCGTAGGCCCCTAATACAGCTAACGTCCTTCACACGCACCACGTGAAGAAAACGCACAAACACATCCTCCAGATGGGCCACGGTCACCAATCAGGAAAGGTCAGAGTGAGCAAACCCCAAGCAGGCTATCAAAAAGGGGCCAGTGGGGGCACCTGGGGGGCTCATGATCTCTTGGTTCATGGGTTCGAGCCCCGCGTCGGGCTCTGTGCTGACAGCCTGGAGCCTGGAGCCTGCTTCCGATTCTGTGTCTCCCTCTCTCGCTGCCCCTCCCCCATTCACACTCTGCCTGTCTCTCTCACAAATAAATAAACGTTAAAAAATAAAAAATAAATTAATTAAAAAGGGGCCAGTAAAATATCAGGACTCGCTGTGTGGCAGGCACCGTCCCCCCTCCCTGACCGCTGAGTGTGGCTGCTGTCGTGTCTCACTGTCCCGTGGCTCACGCCAACCCAAGTGGGAAGCGGTGCCTCGGGAGCCCCCAGCAGCTGGCGGGGCCGACGCTGACCCTCCCGTCCACCCGCCGGCGAGCGCCTCCCAGCCTGTAGGGGCCTCGGCCTGGGACCCACCCCTCGTGCCCCACTGGACTCAAGAGGACTGGAGGCAGGACTCGCGCTCGCGCCGTGTCATCGCCCCCGCGAGGCTATCTTCTCTGTGTAGAACGCACTCGAGCAGAGGAAAGGACCATGTGCTCTTAGATCCACACTGGGAGCCACACAATTAGGTTTTAAATTAAAACAATTCAGCCTTTAACAAAAACCTGGGAGCAGAGAACGCACTCTACTGTCAACAGGGGGTGTTTGTTGTAAGCTGGTGGTGGGAGGGCCAGGCCTGTGGCTCAGGAACTGGTTTCTGGCACAGCCCAGAGCAGGGGTTCTGCCCTGCTCTCCAAGTCCTCCTGTGTGTCTCTCCTCTTCTCCCTCTGACTTCCTCAGTCCAGATCCCCAAGACAGACCCCAGCTTCACGAGGCCCACATTCTCGGCACTGCCTGCACACGGCTGGTCTTGCCACCGAAGGGCAGGTCCCACTAAGGTGACCCAGCCTGTGATGGTGCAGTGGGGCCACAACCACACGGCCTGCAGACAGAGCACTGCCTTCTCACCGAGCTCTCGTCTCCCTCAGACACCTCTCCGTCAAATGGGGTAGGACATCCAAAATGGACACAGGGACACCCTGAAAAAACAGGGAGCAGGGCAGACATCCCCAGAGTTAACAATCCCTCAGTGTAGGGATGAGGCATGGTGGGGTTTGGAGGAGAGAAGAAACAGCCCAGAAGAACCACAGAGCCAGTGAGGGAGCTGAAAGGACATCTGGCAGGTTCCCCAAAACCCACTGCCTCCACGCGGTTAGTGCCCACACCCTAAGGTGTCTAGAGGCAGAACTGTGGTTTTCTCGTCAAGTCCACTTTAAAGAATACCGCATGCGAGTAAGCTCAGAAATTAACAGCCAGAAACGTCAACACTCTCCAAGGAGCCGAAGACACCCCGCCTGCTTTGTTTAACACGTCATTTCCGATTAGGCACACGCACTGGTGACGGCTTTCAAGAGTTGGCTTGTTCGCCAACGTGATGAGCAAAGACCAGTATCTCAGGGACGCTGAAGGGCCATTTTCACGTGTGTGCGCGCATAAGTGTGCACGAGTGCACACGTGCACGTCTCTTTGTGCCTTTGCCTATTTTCCTACAGGATTTTGGTCTTTGCTCCCCCAAGATTTTTGAATATGTGTGGCATAGCACAAAGAATTTTCTCACAACCGATTCTTTCGTCTTTTGACTTTACGTAGATTCTTCTGTTGCTGGTTTGTACGGGTAGGGCAGTTTTTCACTGTCGTCGTATATTTTCAGTCAGTTTCGACCATCTTTTCTTTGGGTGAACCTGAATGTTCAGCTATGCTTTTAAAAGCCTCGCCCAACACACAGGTCACATTCAGCTGTGTTCTTGTCAAACACCTGAATAGTTTCATCTTGCACATTTAGCTCCCTGACCCGCCTGGCGCTTATTCCCGCACGTGGCATGAGGCAGACACCCGACGCTGTGTCTCACAAAACGGTGTTCAGCTGCCCCAAAGTCCCTTTGAAAAAGTCCCCTGTGACCCGGCAATCGGAGATACCACTTTAATCGTACGTTACGTTCCCACCGGTACTTGGGCTTGTTCCAGAGCCGCCTACCACACTGGCCGCACCATCGTCATGCTCCTTTACGTCGAGGGGCTTTACGGTGTGTTTTAAAGTCTGGAAGGGCTATGTTCCCCACCCCACCCCCAGCCTTTCTCTTCTGCGTTTCTGGGTATCCGTGCATGCTTGTCTTTCCGTGTCAATTTTAGGATCCAGAGAAATAATGACTCCTGTTGCATTCATATTTTTATGGGGACCCCATTAAATGTGTGCATTAAGCTGGTGGAGAAGTGCCACTGCAATGATGCCGTGACAACCTAACCAAGAACGGGGCCCTCCCTCTGCTCAGGGCTCCTTTTGTGTCTTTCTCAAGAAGTTTCCGAACGGCCTTCACTTTTCAACAGCTCTTACTACGTTCATTCGTGAGCACTGCTTCTCTTTTGTTGCTGTTGTGAATGGGGCTGCCTCCCCCAAATACCTTCTAACTGGTTATGTTTGTGAATATGAAAGTTATGTTGATGTCTGTGTGTTACATTTTTATTTCTGCTGCCTTAACTAGTTTTTATTATTTGAGCTTTCTTAACCGCTGATTCTGAGGCTGTGCGGTCCCACGTGGTGGCCACTGTACGGGACAGCACACTGCTGCGGAAGGTTCCATTGGACAGGACTCTCTCTCGGGTTTCCTGAGCATCCTGCAAACAGATCATTTTACCTAGGCTATTCCACATTTTATGCCTTTGTTTCCTCTTGTCCTTTCCTCAACCTGGCTGGTAAGAACATTAGGATCCCCCTTGTAATTTTTTTTAAGTTTATTTATTTTTGAGGTGGGGGAGGGGCAGAGAGAAGGGAGAGAGAGAGTCCCAAGCAGGCTTCAAGCTGTCAGCACAAAGACCAACTACATGGGGCTTGAATTCACAAACCTCAAGATCATGACCTGAGCTGAAATCAAGAGTTGGGACACTTCACCAACTGAGCCCCCCAGGCGCCCCTAGGGTCCCATTTACAATTTTTAATGAAACTGCACATCTTCTGCCCTGCCCTGCCCTGGGGCCTCGGCGTCCAGTATCTCATCCTGCTGTGGGGAGGACAGCGTGAGGGGAGGACAAATTAGCACCAAGACGTACCACGCTGGGTCCGGTCCTCAACGTCTTCGCCCTTCCGGCCCACGTTTAAACCGTGGATAAGACTTCTTTCACAGACAAAAACAGAACTTCCATCTAAAACAAACTGAACAACTGACCTTTGTGAGTCCTGAAAAAGAGATACTTAGATGGCTAAATGTTTCTTTTTTATTGGAATTTGGAATAAATACAAAATGGACGCCTGAGCCCCATTTCATTACTTCAGTATCCCAACAGTCGTGTGTCACACCCACTCTGCCTCCAGCCACGCGCCTCCCACTTACAAGGGGCCTGTCATCGCGCACACCCCTGGCTCGGAGTGCCTTCCACCAGAAGGACCCTAACCCACCTCAGCACCAAACCGGGCTTGTAAGAGTAGAGCAGGCTAAACTCTTTCTACATTGCTGGGAAAATTCACTTTTGGCTAATTTGTTGTTTTGACTAATTCCCAAGTCACTCATCTTTAGAAGGATAAGAGAAAAGAGGGACAGACGGCAAACACACCCAATGCCCTTGGCTTCCCCGGGGCTCTCCCCGACTTTACGTGGAGACGCGCGGCTGGGAAACTCAACCCGAATACCATGGTGTGCACATCCACAAACCTGTCTCTAGTGCACATGGTTAGGATGGCCTCAGAGAAGCGATAATGAACACGTTCTGAACGGTTAGTTAATTGACAGCCTATATTTAACTCAACACATTAGTCTAGGCTGCAACAATGAACATGACCACAACCCACACTGAACACAGAGAGCTTGGTGAAATATCACGAAAGGGCTTTATAATCAGCAGGCATCGTGGCCAAGTGAAAAAAGGGAACTTAAAAAAAAAAAGGAATTTAGTAAGCCTGTTGTTACAGGATACAATTGCAATAAAGGCAAAGGAATCAAAGGCACCGTGGAAAAGAAAAAGACCAAAGGCGACAGCTCTGAAAGCTTGAAATCCTACCGATAACACTTGAGAATTTTAGAACAACTTCATCAACAACTCCAGAAGCAAGGAATTCTAAAACATGAAATGACATTAAGGTGGCTTTTTTCTCACGGAAGAGTTTCCAAGCCAGACCGCTGACCCCCCTGCACGGTCGTTTCACAGAACAGAGACAACAGTGCAAGCCAGACGGAAAAGCAGAGGCTGATCTCAGCCAAAATTCCTAGACATGGGCGCGCTGTAGAAAGAAAACTCACCCCACAAGGTCAGAAGGCCTGCACGTGGTGGGTTTCTAGCACTTCTGAAGACCAGCAAGCCACACTACCAGGTCCTTCCTGCACCTTCCCACAGCCCCATACGTTGTCATGAAGGAGCCCAGTTCTCGAAATACACGTACGACCCACAAACGTGTAGTCATACGAGGGAAGTTTAGGAGCAAGGGTAGGAACAGCGCAATGTTAGGCTGCGTTTTTATCTGCACAATGTTCAAATGATTCGAGATTTCCTTACGCCTAACTCTTACAGGTGGTCTCATTTAAAATATATTCAGTTATTTATGACCTGAGAACCACTGACACTGTAAGGGGGCACCTGAAGAAAATAGAGAAACCAGGCCATCTATCTCTTTTCATCACACTGAAAAGGCCAAAATGAGACCAAATCTCTAAAACATCACAAGTGACACAGTCAAATATCAAAAATTCAAAGGACCAAAGATGTATCTAAAATATAACAGAAAATCACCGAGGACGTGAACCCAACACCCACGTCCCCTCGCTTTGTCTCCGCACTAACCCTGGGGTCTGACTCGTGTGTACTGCATCCAGGGTTATTTCCCCCCGAGGAAAAAAATGCCAACTTTGTGTTAGTGTCATAAAAACCACGACTCCCGGCAGCCAGCAGTCCCCTCAAGAAGACGCGCAGGAGCGAGTATGGGGCAGCCAGCGTGCTGAGCAAGGACCCGGGGCAGGCTCCGGGGCGCTCATGGGGACAGCCCTGCCCCCGCTCACCCCACCCACACTTCTCTGCTTTGAGCCCCTCACGGTGTCCCCTGCAATGCCATGTCTGTCCAACTCGGCCAGAACAGACCATCTCAACTTTGCCACAGTTGACTGCGAGCCAGTTGGACGGGAGTCCCATCTCGAAGCTCTCGGAGAACCCCTCCTTGAGAAACACCTCTGTTCCTGGTGCAACCCCCACTACCCGCGTCTCCCAGCAGCAGTCAGCCTGGCCCCTGCCCTGGTCCTCCCTCTTCTTCTGGACTCTGACTACCTCCCTGGGGTCCCAAGGTAAATGGGTGCAGAGGGCAAGGGCCCCTCTCCTCTGGCCCTGCTCCTTCACACCCACGCTGCACAGGACAACTACAGAATGCAAACTTCCAACACCTGGGCAGCACCTAACCCGGAAGTAACCACACCCACAGATGCGCATCCCGTTAAACCAACACAAAATGCAACCCAACACAACTTCCTCTCAGCCAGATCACAACAGTGCCCGAGGCCTCCAAGGCCTCCCGGGACAGGGCATGTGTGAGAGAGGAGA
>NC_064810.1:1439133-1470128 GCF_023721935.1 Panthera uncia
AGGGGGGGACACGGGTGGCAGCAGGCCTAGTGACTCAAGTTAAAAAACATAACAGATGCGTGAGGACACTGGCCAGGAGGGCCCTGCAAGGGAAGCCCCTGGACTTGCGGCCACTAAGACCCCAGCCTTGCCCAGGGGCCCTCACTGCTGAGTGGAGTCTGTCTGGCAAAACCAAAGGATATGCTGCTTAGAATACCCAACAAAAGTGTTCAATCTACAAGGAGAACCAAGGGGACAGTTAACACAAAAGTCAACGATACTTAGGGCAGAGGATGAGCGCACAAAAGGAGCTTCTAAGGAATTATTAGCTTCTTTAAAAACACTATCTTTTAAAAGAGACTTTCTTTTTTAAAACCATCTTAGACTTAAAGAGAAACTGAGATGACATACATCCAGCTCCCCCTTTATAAACTTCTTACGTTAACACAGTACATTGGTTACAATTAACGAGCCAATATTAACACTTTGTTGTTAACTAAGCTAACAAGCCTTAGTTTATAGTCAGGTTTCCTCAGTTTCCCCTCATGTCCTTCTTCCTTCCTGGTTCTCCCCCCACCCCCCCGCCCCGCCGCCCCGTCCAGGACACCACGTGACCTTGATCCCATCCCTCTGCTTCTCCTCTGGGCTGTGACAGTTTCTCTGATGACCCTGACGGTGTCGAGGAGGTCGAGTCAGGGATCTGGGGGCATGTCTCCCAGTGGGAGCGGCATGATGGCTTCTCGTGACTGGACTGGGGTGGCGGCTTGTTGGGGGGAAGCGCCCGCCTCTTCCCACCCGGCCCGGGCGGGTGCCATCGGCACGGCCTGTCACCGCTGATGTTGGCCGTGGTCACCCGGCGGAGGTGTGTCTGCCGGCTGTCCCCATCCACGCGACTCCTTCCCTTCCCCGCACCACCCCCCGCGGAAGGGAGTCGCCGCGCGGAGCCCGCGCCCGAGGAGTGGGGAGGTGGGCTCGGCCCCCCGGGGACGGAGCAGCCGCGTAGACGATGTGGGATCCTCCTCCGGAGAAGAAATTCAGTCTGCGCATCAGAGCGTGCCTGCATCGTCTGCCAATGTCAGTCTGGACGCGTGCGTGTGTGTTTTGCACCGTGGGCTGTCACCCAACACGCCCTCCCTCTCGCTGGGACCGATCCGGCTCTGGCCGCTGGGAGCCCCTTCGGGTGGCTCCTGTGTCCCCCGACACGCCCATGGAGGTGGCGTTGTGTTGTTCGGGCACTTCCTTCCTGTCTGGGTCTACACGTGCTCCGGGCTCACCTGGGGCATTTCCCGCCCGGCCCTAGAAAGGGGCCCTTGCTCTTTATTTTTTATATGCTCTTTTTTTTTTAATGTTTATTTTATTTTAGAGAGAGAGAAAGAAAAGAAGAGAATGAGCAGGGGAGGGGCAGAGAGAGAGGGAGACGGAGAATCCGAAGCAGGCTCTGTGCTGCCAGCAGAGAGCCTGATGCGGGGCTCGGACTCACCAGCCCACGAACCATGAGATCATGACCCAAGCCGGTCAGATACTCTACTGACTGAGGAAGCCAGGCGCCCCTGTGTGCTCTTTTACGGAACATGCAGTTACACATCTGAAAAATACGCTTAACGGAAGAAGCCACTTGTACCTACGCTGAATCCAAGTTCTACTTCTGACACCAGCACCCCAAGCTTGTTCCAAGTAAATGGACTTCTCCCACTGGATACTGACTGGGTGGTGTAATGGGAGGGGCTACCTGCAGTGACTGGGATGGGGGAGGAAGCCTAAACCTTTCGTTTTCAACTGTTTGCACGATTATTTCCAAAGATATGCATACTTTTACAATTTAAAACACATAGAACTATTTTAAACCCTTGTGTTGATTACAAGTAGAGGCCAAATCCAAGTAAGGAAGATACACTGACGATTCTGATGTGGAACAGAAATAAGCAAAAAGCATGCTGCGTGCGTAGAATTAATAAATAAACCACATCTGGCAAAGCCCCAGCTGTGATGACTCTCCCTAGGCTGCTGCCAGTTGTCTTTCCCACCTAACGATCAGCAAAGACTTCGGTTCATAATGGACATTCAAAAAATTCACACGTCTGGCTGACTCAGCTGGTGGAGGATGCGACTCTTGACCTCAAGGTCATGAGTTCGAGCCCAACCTTGGGTGCAGAGCTTACTTATTTGAAAAACAAATAAATTTTATTTAATTTAAATTAAAAATTCAAATGTCTGTATATGAAGTACATAGTTTTTGGAAATGTTCATAAGAGTTCTGCTTGGGGAGAAAAAACGTACAGTTTCAAAGATGGTAGAGGTCATCCTAACGTCCAAAAGCAAGAGTCCCCGGTTTACTTAAGAAATGCTTTCCTTTCAAACTGCAGTCCAGGAAGTAAACGTCGTACATGAGTAAAACCTGGGAGAAGCATTAACAAACAAACAAACAAACAAACAAAAAAAAAAATCACGGCTACATCACAGGCATATTTAAGAAAAAGATACCATAATCTCAAGATTTTTAAAACAAAACCTCCGTGTGCACACCGCGGGAGGAAAGGTTTCCGATGTCCCCAGAAAGCACTGACCCCAGGGATTTGCAGAATGCTGTAACACGCCAGGGGCATCCGCGTCCCCGGAGTCCCAGCTTAGCAGCTCCGCGGCCCCGGCCAGGGGCTGCGTGGGAGGAAGCCGGGCGTGCAGGGCACAGCGCAGACGTGCACGCTCCGCCGGCTCCAGGGCGCGCGGGCGCGGGTGCGCGCGGGCAGGGCGGGATCCCGGGACCGACGGTTAACAGCCGCCAGCGGGAGTTGGCCGGGTGCGGCTGGCCAGACCGGACCCCACCAAAGAGGACCCTGAGAGGGCCCTACAGAATAGACTTGCGGAGCGGCGGCCACTGCGACCAGCACCGGCAAGGAGACGCGCCCCGAGCACACAGCCATGGCGACCTGGCCCACGCCGCCGCTGCTGCTGCTGCTGCTGGTGGCCCTGCTCCTGCCCGCGCAGACCTGCATGGAGCCGATGGGCACCGCACCCACCCCGACCGCGATCCCAGACGGCAACTCGTCGGCGGGCCGGCCCCTGCCGGGCATTGAGCTCAAGGCCGCAGCCCGCACCCCGCACCCCGCGCCTGGCCCTCTGGACCTGCTGGCCATGCTCATCCCGCTCGCCCTGCAGCTGGTCCTCGGGTAGGGCGCCAGTCCAGCGCGGCCAGGACCCCCGGCGTGGACACAGAGCGCCAGGGCTCCCCTGCCTCCGCTCCTTGACTTCACTAATAGAAATGGATCCAGAAAAGGGAGAATCCCACCGCCACTGGTTTGCAGCCTGTGGCCACAAAGAAAGGTCACACCTCCTGCAATTCCATGTACAGACTGAAAGAAGTTGGCGACATCCTGCTGAGTTCAAGACGGGACTTAGGAACTTTGGGTACCTACACCTCTACCTTGGGAATTAGAAGATACTTTACCTTTATTTTGGCTCATTAAATTTATAAAGTCAAAAAAATGATCAGGTAGTTTGCAAAGTGTTTCTCCGTACGGTGGGTGACAGGCAGAGGCTGGGCCTCCCGCCCACTGCAGCTCTGGAGAAGCTGGCAGTGCTCACGGGAGCTGGTGGCTGCATCTGACTTGGGGACAGCAGGTGACAAAGCCAGCACAATGACAGTAGGCATCCCCAAACCCACAGCATGCGCACTCTGCTGCCCTTCCCATCCCAGCCCAACAAGAACCCTGGAGTATCATTTTAACCCAGTGCCAGAGAGCAGATGTATAGAACCTCACATAGTCATCAAATGCTGCTTTATTTTTGTACACGTTAAATCATTTTTACAATTTAAAGGTGACTTTTTTTAAAACATCTCTTTTAAATTTTTTTAATGTTTATTTTTGAGAGAGAGACAGAGCATGAGTGGGGGAAGGGCAGAGAGAGAGGGAGACACAGAATCCGAAGCGGGCTCCAGGCTCCGAGCTGTCAGCACAGAGCCCGCCATGGGGCTCGAGCCCATAAACCACAAGAGCATGACCTGAGCCGGAGTCGGACGCTTAACCAACTGAGACACCCAGGTTCCCCTTAAAACATCTCTGTTAAATCTTGAACATGAGGCGGGGCACCTGGGTGGCTCAGTCGGTTAAGCGTCCGACTTCAGCTCAGGTCATGATCTCAGAGTTCGTGAGTTCGAGCCCCGCGTCGGGCTCTGTGCTGACAGCTCAGAGCCTGGAGCCTGCTTCACATTCTGTGTCTCCCTCTCTCTCTGCCCCTTCCCTGCTCATGCTCTGTCTCTCTCTGTCTCAAAAATAAATAAACATTAAAAAAATTAAAAAAAAAAAAAGAAAATCTTGAACATGAGGTTTGGTAAAGCACGTGTTTGGAAAAGGGAAGATTAGAAGTTCGCCTGAGTTACATTCACACAAGTTTTATGCTATTTGTATACGTTTCTATCTTTATAAACCCACAACTGAACACCTCTCTACCAATATTTTTAGGCAGTACCTGGGACAAAGCCTAAAGTAGTTTCTGGAAGTTAATCTAATACGACCATCAACACACAGACACCCTCTCTGAAGTCTCTCGTCCATCGTCACACATGGGCACTCCATTATTCCGGCTATGGGGCCTTCATAACCAAAGACATGCCAGCCTTAGAGAGCATTCCAGAAACACCAAATTCAACAATCTTCAAAACAAGAACAGCATGTGTGAACAAACACTATGTTCTAGAATGCACACTGTGTTTAGTAATTATGCTTTGATTTATACAAAGTGATACGGTAGTGACTTGCATTGAACATAAGTGGCAAATTGTTTTTTAAAGGCTTAAAGGCCAATCTAAAGAAAAATCCAAATTTAACAGGTTTTACTCTCTGCATTAAAGGATGACCAACTATAGCCTTATTTGACATAAAAGGAATAATGAAAAGGCTGCTCTCCCACAGGAAATTACACTTTCTTGGTCATCAATCCCTACCACTTCTCTCTCACAGTAATGTTGAATTAACAACCCTTAACAGAAGCCATGGAAATTCCTATCAGATGATCCAAGGTTTAATTCCAATCCCAAGCATCTATCCAATTTTATCTCTACAGTTTGGAGAAGCCATTTCCAGCTCTACCTGCCCACTGGTAAAACAACTTGGGTATGTGTTTTGTTGGGGAAAAGTATGTCCCCATACCGGAGACCAATCATTTCTGCTCTACAGGAAATGCCCGGTCTGGCCTAAAACACTAAGTAACCTGGCCGTGTCTCCAACTCCAAGGCAAAGGCAGCAAGGCTCAGGGATAAGGTGACCAGCTCCTGACTTCCTGGACACTCACCCGTCTTGAGGGGCTCTGCCAGGTGCCCCGTCTAGCTCTTACTATCCAGACACTGTCTCACATGGTTCACATGATCATTCAGTCCTCACAGTAACGAGGGAGGTGTTAGTATCCCCGTTTTACAGATCGGGAAACCAAGGCCAGAAGGTCAAACAACATGTCAGGGTCACACAGTGAGAGGTGGGGTTGGCATGGCTCAGACCAACAGTCTGGTTCCAGAGTCCAGGCAGATGCCCACTTCCTTCAGCTGCCTCTCAACTGAAGACAAGAGGATACCCCTACAGATAAGCAGGTGTGGATCGTCTCAGAGGTGGGGGCCACCATCTGATGGAGGAAGAGCAGCACAGGGAAAGCCACGAGGTGGCAACAGGCGAGGCATATACAAGAACCTGAAGACGCAAGGAGCTAGACTCAAGCAGACAGAGCGGTCAGAGGGAGGAGGCTGGGGGCCTGAACTCAAGCAGACAGAGCGGTTGGAGGGAGGAGGCCGGGGGCCTGGAGCACGCGGGGAGAGCAGTCAGAGGGAGGAGGCTGGAAACAGGTGGGAGGCAGTCAAGCCCGGTGTCTGTGGGTAAGGAGTAAGTACAGTTTTACTGCGCCCAAGGTCAGGCCTAAGGGCCTGTAAGTGCAGGGCAAGAGAGTGGGCTCTGGCTGCTGCATGAAGGGCACTGGGAGCACAAGGCAAGATTTGGGGCCCAGGAGGGTCAGGAGGCTTCTGTTGAGGGCAACGGACAGATGGTGGTGGCCTGGGGCCCCTGGGCCGAGGGGAGACACGGAGAAGCAGGCATCCTGGGTAGAGAATGGATGGGACAGCAGGCACAAAAGGTGCAGGGAACTAGATGTGACACCGAGGAAAAGCTGCCAGGTTGCCAGCAACTTGGGGGGGGGGGGGGAGTCGGTGACATTCACTGTGAGAAGAAGGGGTAGGAAATTAAGGAAAATACAGTAGCTGGTTCCAGATGTTCAGGAACACCTGTGAGACACCTGACTGGAGGGGGAGTGCGATGTGCCCCCTGGCAGGCCTGGACCCCAGAGCCCAAGGGGAACTGGAGACGGAAAAGCAGACGTGCCCGCCCCCCCAGCTACCGCCTGTCAAAGTGGGCACGTCCACGCCCCCACCCCCAAAGCTTCTTCCCTATAGGCTCTGTCTGGCCAAAGGCTCCGCCTTCCACGCGGCTACGCAGGCCAAACCCCACGCAATGGGTCTGCCGTCTACCTGCCCTGTTCCTTCACCGCCGACCTGGACAGCGGCCTTCCCACCCGCACCCGCACCCACACTCTCACCCGCACCCACACTCACACTCACCCCCACCCCCGCACCCGCACCTATACCTGCACCTACACTCACACCTACGCCCACACCCGCACCCGCTCTCCAGCCAGGGCCGCGGAGAACCTTCCAAATGGCAGTTGTGATTTCATAGCCCATACCCCGCCACGGCTTGCTCAGGAGGCTCAACCATCTGCGGCGCCCGCAGCCCCCTCTGGCCACATCTGCCTCCTACGGCTCCGGCGACGCCGCGCCCTTTGGTGAGCGCCTCACGGGTGGAGAAGGCTCGCAAGGAACCGCGGGCCCGCCCTCTGTTCTTCCTGACCTACAGGCACTGCCGAGAAGGCGGGGAAAGTCCATCCTCACAGCCGGTTCCCTGCAGGAAACCCGGGGGAAAGGAGCTGAACTTGAACAGGAAGCGCCCTGGGGACGTTTGAGACGTGGGGAAGGTTCGTCCCAAGTCCCAGGCGAGCTCCCCCGGCTCTCCCCAGCCGCTCTGGGTTTGCCCTCGAGCGCGGCAGGGCTTCTCTCTCGTGTAGGCGACCTCAGAAACCACGCAAGAGGCTGCGAAACGTGGGCGAATACAAGAGCGGCTCCTCTGGAGGAGGGTCTGCCGCTTCCCGGCCCCGGGGCCGCTGTGTGAGGCTGGGCCCCGGCAGACAGGGGGCGGCGCCTGCCTTCCCAAGCCGCCCAGCCTGAGAGGGCTCTTCTCCAGGCATCTTCCACAGACACGGCAAAAGTCACTTCGGGGGTGGCAGGGGCCCCCCTCCTCTCGTGCCCTGCGGTGAGAACCCAGCTCGCTCCCTCCTCCCTACAGAGGGAGGCCTGGTTCCTGGCGCAGCTGCCTGGGTCCACCCACAGCGACCGTGCCCTCAGGTCACTGCACAGAAGGGGCTTGTCCCTGCCAAGCACACCCCACACCTGCCGCCAGCCGTCCGTGTCACCAGGTAGGTTAAGTCTGTCTGGTTTGAGGTACAAGACTGGCGAGCTCGCCCAGCCCCAGACAGCCCCACTCTCCAATTATTTTTTATGAAACAGAGCCTGCAGCTATCTCCATGCACCTGTCTATGGTGTGGACTTGAGACATAAGAAGCGGGAAGCGTCTGGCAGTCAGGTACCAGGACCCCTCCCCCACAGAGTCTGACTCTGCTGCACAAACTCTGCCCCAGATCCTAGTGGCCAAAGGCGGCTCTAGCACTCTTCCAGCCAATGAGACACACGCTGGGGGTTTCCAGAAATGCCTTCCTGTTGGAGACACCGCCCCTTCCTGCTTCCCTGCCTTTCTACGGAACATCAGGCTGGAGTCAGAATTCACCACAAGACCCGAGGAGCTAAGCATGAGAACGAAACAGCAGACTGGAGACAGAAAGGTCCAGAAACCACTGTTCCGGCCCCAGACTGTCCACTTCTTGGTATAAGGAGCCCAGGAATGGAAAACCACACCAGCCAGGTTTTCTGCTACACGCTGCCAAACCAACCCTGACCCAAACACAGGCCACGGAAACGTGGGCACAAGTCCTATGAACAGGCCTGCTACAGACCCAGATCCACAGCAGCGACCGCGACTGCGTCTGGCCTCCAAAAGCTCGTGTTCCAGGGCAGAGGGAGAGTCAACACGTAGGCCAACCGGCAGACAGGGCCACGCCGAGTGTTTATAGAGCGGGGTGACGTGGACAAGGACAACACGGGGACACAGTCTCGCCAAGGAGACAACATTTGAGCTGATGGCCCAGAGACAGGCAGGTGGCAACCTTACAAACACCTGGGAGATAGATGACAGTCCCCCACAGGAAGAACGGGGGGGGGGGGGGGGCTCCATTTGTGCAGATCGGCAAACAGGAAAAATGGAGGGAAATCACCCAGGGAGAAGGCCTGCGCACTTTTTCCTAAGGGAACTTACTTTCCCCATCATGACAGGAAGTCACTGGAAGGGGTCAAGTAGGCGTTACCTGATGGGACGCGCCCCTCGAAGGATGTCTGCAGTGACCCCATGAGGGCGGACCACACGGGAGCAAGTCTGGACCCCGGAAAGCCAATGAAGAGCTCCTGGGGCTCAGAGAGGGGGATCAGCGGGGGAAGACGGGAACAGATTTGGAGGAGCTGGCAGGCCTCGTGCAGTGAGCAAGGCGGGAGAAAGGAGTGAGAATGGTCACAGGCCCCCGTGGGAGGCAGTGGGAGGCAGGGATGGGCCGGGGATCAGCTCTGAGCAGGTGCACGTGGCACCACTTCCAGAGTGGAGGGCAGGGGCTGGGGCTCCAGGGCAAGCAGGCAGGAGAGGCATCCGCACCCAGAGCAGGTGGGGAGTGTGGCCCTTGGGCCAAGGGCAGGTGGGGGCTGGGGGACCAGGCGGCTCAGGCAGTTCTGTCAGATGCTGCTGAGGGCCTGAGCAAGACAGGGACAGGACAGTGGCCACTGACCCTGACAAAGACAGGTCACTGGTGACTCAGAAGAGTCATTTCAGAGGGACAGGGAGGCCAAAACTCAACCAGAACAATCAAGTAGGTGGTGACAGTGGGGGCAGGCATCCGAGCTGGGAAGCCCCAGCATGAACACCACCGTCTGCCGTCCCCCACGTGGAGGACCTGGCTCAGTGATTCCTCAGGTCACCTTTGTGCATGTACTGCTAGATACATAGGAGTGATTCTTCCACAAAGTCACTTCCACAAGTCATTTACTTGCACCCTCTCCCCCCATCCCCATGCGAGGGGCACTCGGGAAAGACTGGCAGGGAGGAGAGAAGAGCCACATGAACATCGCCCACCAGGACAGGGTCCTGAGGATCCACGAGTGTGGAGCTGAGACACAGCCGGACACAGCACAGCACCAAAACACCAGAGATACACTTTCCCCCAAATCCACAATTCAAAACCATCCTGGGGAGTTAATGAAAACTTTTCAAAATTTTACTTAAAGATTTCCGAACATAAAGGTAACTCTAGACGACAGATGAGCTCGGGCTCTATACTGGGCTCTCGGCACTTGAGAAGCTCTGCCCTGGACAAGAGTCAGGACGGGCAGCCTGACGGAAGCTGAGACCGTGGGACTTTAGTGAGGCTCAGAATACACACTGGACACTGCACTCGAATCCAGCTGTGCGTCAAGTTGTAAAGAATGTTTCCGAATAATTTGATGTATTTTATTTCTCAAAAGAGCCTCAACTTTTAAAAAAAATTTTGTGTTTATTTTTGAGAGAGAGAGAGAGAGAGAGAGAGAGAGAGAGAGAGAGATGCAGAGTGTGAGTGGGGGAGGGGCAAGAGAGAGGGAGACACAGAATCCAAACAGGCTCCAGGCTCTGAGCTGTCAGCACAGAGCCCAACGCAAGGCTCGAACTCACAGACAGCGAGATCATGACCTGAGCCAAAGTCAGACACTCAACTGACTGAGCCACCCAGGTGCCCCTATCAAACATTTTTTAAGCCCCTACTATACCACGGCTGTGCAGGGACAGGAAGCGCAACCCCCAGGTGCTTATCAGGGCAGGGAAGAGATAAGTGCCCAGAGTTACAGCCAGGAGGACACAGAATAATTAAGTTCTGGCCTATAACTTAAAAAATGCAGGTCTTGGGGCACCTGGGTGGCTCAGTGAGTTAAGCACCTGACTTCGGCTCAGGTCCTGATCTCACGGTTCATGGGTTCAAGTACCACCTCGGGCTCTGTGCTGACAGCTCAGAGCCTGAGTCTGCTTCGGATTCTGTGTCGCCTCCTCTCTCTGCCCCTCCCCTGCTCATGCTCTGTCTCTGTCTCTCAATAATAAACATTAAAAAAATAAAAATAAAAGATAAAAATCCAGGTCTCGGCCGGTAGCATGTACCTTCTGGGCCTCATCACCCTGCCAGACTCCTGCTGCAGCAGACCCATCCCACCGCACCCCCCAGATGTGGCTGCCTGTGCGTCCTCCAGGCCCCTGGTATAGGGGCCTCTTCCTGGGATAAGACAAGGCGAAGCGGGATGAGGCCAGGCCAAGAGGCAGGCAGGTCCGCTCAGACACCGCTGTGCACACACAATGACAGATTTCAGCCTCAGATCACGACCACCCTGACCCTCGCCACATGGGACAAGGACTAGTTCCGGACCACAGAATCAAATGCAAGAGGTGGCAAGAATAAAATGCAAGAGGTGGCAGGAAAACACTACCAGGTCAGAGAACAGCAACAGCGTGGCTGGGAGGGCTCAGCACACACAGAATGCCCACTTCTCTCTTCCACTCACAAGGAACGTCAGCAGGCACTTCTGGAGACCCGCCACGGGGAGCGTAAGCAGATGGGGAACAGAGCGGCTGGTGCACCTGGGCCTAGTGCTGCGAGAGGGTCCCTGCAGCCGAAACCCGGCTCTGACGACCCTTTCCTCCTGGGACCTGGGGACCGCTAAGGACAGCCCCGCACAGCATGCCAGCTGCTCAGCACCCCAGCGCCCCCCAGCCATGGTTCACACCAGGCTCCTCTGTGGCCTGAACCACGTGAAGGTGGGCATGTGGCCCCCACAGTGTGGCAGGAGCCATGCCCCTTCCTTCCTCTGGCAACCCTGCTTATCTCAGAGCGTGGGCTTCCTGGTTTTCATTGTTTACTGTGTAAATATTGGGGTGGGGGATGATATGAGACTCATCAAAAGATTTCAATAACCTAGTAACAGATTACCCTGTCGGTGCTAGAAAACAAGATAAAGATTTCCTTGGCCCTAAAAACCTAAACATGATAGTACTTTTGACATCTCAGGACCCGAGATCTCCCTTTAAGAAAGAGAAATAAAAAATACAAAAATGCATGACGATGAATTACTCATATTTTATAGGATTGGGAGGCTTTATTTATCAAAATGGCTTTTTAAATAATTATTCAGGTAAAGTTAGACTTAAGATATTCAGAGCTTCACTGATTCCCTCCACCTTACCTGTGTTTTAGGACGATCCCTACTGTGATCAGTACTTTGACACTTAAAGAAAGATGTTTTGTTCTTCCATTGACATCAAGAGTATCACTCTGGCTTACAAATTTAAGTACAGATAAAGAAGATGTACCCATTTGTTAAAATCTAGCAAAAGCCCAACAATGGAAAAATGACTTCAGATGATGGCTCTTGAATTCTCATTCCAAGATTTAAAGGTTATCTCTAAGGGTTCAACTCTCATATTAAGACTTAGTCCCCATAATTATTATTTTCAAAGATTAAATTCCAAAGTGCAACTATACTGAGAAAAAGATAATATTTATCCCCACGAAGATGCTTTTCTTTGATCTCTGCTGTCCATCTTTCCAATCCCTCTCAGCAGCCAGATGCACTATGGCAGAGGTAGGGGGGTGGGGGGTAGGGAGCCAGCTCAGCCGGTCCCTTCCATGAGGTCGAAGTTGGCTGAAGAGAAAAGGAAGAGCCTCCGAGGTCTCCCTCCATCCTCGACAGACACCCGTCTAGTCAGGTGTCATTCGAGACCAGGGCAAGGAAAGGGAATGTGTTTTTGCCTCTGGATCTCGGCTGAGGGCCAGGCACACCTTCTAGGCCAACGGGCCCAGCAGGCCAAAGGTTCTTCTGTGCACCAGAGAATGCTGGGGGGCCAGGAGCCAAGACCCACCCACACTGTGCTTTTCACACTGTTTCCCAATATCCTCCCCAAGGAATGAGCAACGTTGATCTCTAAGGGCTTTTTAATTATCTGAATAAATAAAACAGAACTATTTTCTCTTATTAAAATGAGCGGATGGATTTCGGAGGTCCCCTGGCCTGCCTCCAGCCCGCCTACCCGCCATGACGGCTAAATTCATGGGGGTGGGGGTAGGGGAGAGCCTCTAGACGCTTCTCCCCCAGGCAAACCCGCCACTCTCCCTGGGCTGAGGGTCCACTGGGGAACGGGGACTCACATCCTTGATCTCCTCCACTGCCACCTGACCACACAGCGTGGAACAAATGCACAACACACCATATGGTGCTTGGGAACTGGACTCCCATCCCTCGGAGCCAGCGGGCTGCCAGAGGCACAGCCCCACGCGCCCTGAGGCCTTCAGGAGGCAGACAGAGACCACCCTGGGAGGGAATAAGGCCGCTGGCATCCAGAGAGCTGCAGGCGATGAGCTCACCCACGGCTCCTCCTCGGATGACGGTCCACGCACCTGCGTTGTGTCACGAACTCTTCCAGGCACTCTACCGTCGCAGCCCTTGCAGAAATTAACCTTTCCTGATGTAACACCACCAAAACCAGTTCCTTTGCCTTTTCATCATGAGAATTTAATAAAAGCAGAAATAATTATATAAGTAGTCAGGCTAAACACCAACTAACACTGAAGCAGGGAATTTCGAGATCAAGCAGTGGAAGAAATCACACTGATTTAAGGGTGATTTAAGATAATATCAGGGGTAAAGACAAGCGGAGGTCTGAGTGAGGAGAAAATCGGCAAGGCCAGTCAAACTGGAAAAACATGCAGCTTAAAGGTAGGTGGGAACCTGTGCTCCATGAAGAAAGACACCGAGTTATTCATTCGCTGCCGCACCTTTGGCCTCCAAAGTGCCTGACACACAGTAGGTGCTGAAAAGCTACCGGTCAAATGATTGCACACGTGACGGAAAACAGGTTCATCTTACACGGGGGAAGACGGAGAGCTCCGTGAATAGAAGATGCTAGCAACCCCTCAGATTATAAGACACTTACTATCATGGGACCAACATTGCTCTTCTAATACAGTTAGTGCTACAGTAGCAACCATGGGCCAGATGTCACCTTTCCGATAAAAGTCACCATGAGTCCTACGTTTTACTCCCTATAAACGGGTAGCTCCGAGAGGCAAACACAGAGTTGTAAATGCACAGAACAGAAAACAAGAATGATGTGAAGGCCACACCAGGAGCAAGGACGGGATGGTGACCAAGGTCGGACCGGCGGCTACCCCAGGGAGCCAGGAGAGCTGACTTGGACGGACATGAGGAAGCCTCAGGGTGGATGTCGGAGATGGTCATGTGATCGCACACAGCCGGGAGGGTCACCAGGCTGCACCGGGTTTCAGTGGTAGCTGGCACCAGCCCCTAGCAGCTAAGGAGAGAGGACTATTACATTTTCTGGAATTTGGGGAGCCTGCTGACAGCTCACTGGTAGCTTGAAACAAGCAATAGTGAGAACATTTACGCCACAGAAACTGGCAAATGCTATCCATCAGGGCTTTTTACGTCCCCCTCCCTCCAGAAAGCATCTGTTAAACATTTACCAGCACAGCACTACATACACCTTACAGTATGTCAACTATACTCCAAAAAAGTAAAAAGCTAGGGGGCTGAAGGGAGGAAGGACTTTTTTGATAAAGGAAAAGGCCTTGCGATACGTAGAAAATTTAATTTTCAATGTGTTGAAGGTAAAGAATGAAATGTTTAACAGCAAGAAATCTACTAATGAAATTTACTATATTAACAGATTAGACAGGAAAAACCATACAACCATCTCAACAGATGCAGAAAAAGCATACAAAATTCTACTGCTATTCATGAGAAAGCTTATTTTAAAAAACTCTCAGCCAAGGAGGAAGGTGACCTGCTCACCTAGATAAAGGGTGTGCACAGAACAGCTACAGCAAATACCACACCTGGCGATGAAACACGAGCGTCTACACCGGGTGGAAGCCAGCGCAAGAGGGGCGCCTTGACCACCACTGCCGTGCGAGCAGTACATCTGAGGTGGCACCGGGAGCCCCAGCCAGTGCACGAGGGGAAAGTACAAAGATTAGACGGAAACAGCATCACCTGCACAACTTGATCCCCCGCCTAGAAAACACGAGACACGATCGCAAGCTGTGCGCATAACCGGCATGCAAACCCAAGAGGCTCCCTGCACGGCAGCAATAAGCAATTAGAAACGTAACTGGAGAAACCACTCAGCACGTGGTAACCGTGGGCACAGGGCAGGCTGCTCGGGGAGCAGTAGGCTACCGGCTAGCCAGCGGGAGAAATGTCACACGTCACTTCCAACCATATAAAAGCAAATTTCACATAGGTTAATGAGCTAAGTGAGGAAAAGAGGCCAGAAGAAATGAAAGAGGAATGCTCCTGAGGCGGGGCAAGTGTGCTCAGACGGGACTCAAAGCCCAGGTCGTAAAGGAAATGTCCAATACATTTTAACATATAAACATTTAAAATCGCTCTCTGGAAAAAAATAATAAACTCAAAAGACGTAGGAAAAGACCCAGGAAAAGACCTGTAGCCACGTGAAATCCCCGATATGGGCCTCCGGTGTCCCCATCAGCCAGGGCCCCCGACCGCCTCCCGGGCACAGCGCCGCCTCCCACTGGAGCCAGGTGATCCTGACGCAACCCCCCTGCCTCTCTCCCCAGGAGTGGAAAGCACAGCTCCAGAATATGCTGCACCGCGGGCTCAAGGCCACCAGAATTCCCAGTAAGATGGAAGGAGAGGGTTTCCCACTGGATACAACTCTGAATCCCCAATGGCAGCTCAGACGATGGGAGGACCGGGTGGGAGGACCAAGGAGGTGGCCCCATCCTCACCCTGAGCGCCACAGGTGTCTCGTCATGTTTTGTTATGTGCTTTTTCACCTTCCTGTTTTGAAACTATAGGCTTACAGGAAAGCCGGAAACAGTAGAGAGTGCCCACCTGTCGTTCGCTCAGC
Organism: Panthera uncia; assembly: GCF_023721935.1. Taxonomy (NCBI): domain Eukaryota; kingdom Metazoa; phylum Chordata; class Mammalia; order Carnivora; family Felidae; genus Panthera; species Panthera uncia. Next base: position 1,454,262 of record NC_064810.1, read on the forward strand.
CTCTCCTAACGTTTGCGTCTTACCGCATCACTGATAAATTACTAAGCTAGCAGATGATCCCGGCACAACACTATTAGCTCAATCACGAGCTGCATCTGAATTTCACCCGTTTTCCTACGAAGACCCCTCTGTGCCAGGAGCCCATCCACAACCCACGGTGCACTTCACCATCATGTCCCCCCAGACTCCTCTGAGCCTCCACCACCCCTCAAGCCTTCCTTGTCCTTTGGGACCCGGACGCTTGAAGAGCACAGGTCAGGTGTTCCTCTGGGGTCCACTACCTCCTCGTGAAAGTGCTGTGATTACGCATCTGTGGCAAGAACACTGGACACATGATGTGCCCGTGGGGCATCTGGGCTATATGATGGCGACCTGTCTTACCACAGGTGACGTTAACTTGGGTCACCTGGGTTAGCTGGTGTCTGCTGGCTTTCTCCACTCTAAAGTTACTATTTTTCCCTTTTTAATAAGTAAATAACTTGGGGAAGAGATAGAGCCCAGGCAAATATCCTGTTTCTCCTCAAACTCTCACCCACTAATCTCAGCCCCCATCCCTGAGTCTCACCTAAACTAATCGTTGCTGTACTGTCTTTTCTACGTCCTCACTCTTTCTACACTAATTAGAACCCTTCTGTTGGGAAGAGCTGCTCCTTCTCCCCCCGTTTATTTGCTTCTTTGTTCAATTATTTGTTTATATCAGTACAGAGTAGTGGGTATTTATTCTAGTCTATGGATTATAAACCGATCCTACATCATTTTATTTCCTCGCTCAGACTGACTAAACTCTGGCCATCTTTCCCGCTTGGGGTGGGCCCCCGTGCCCTCTCGACACACCCCACCCTTCCTGAGCGCCTCCTTACTTTCTGCACGGCCAGGTGTCCTGGCTGCACCTGTTCCTTCCTATCGGAGGATGATATCTGGGCATACTCGCCATTGCTGGGGCCTGTCAGGGGACGGAGACCCAGGGCACGTGCGTGTAACCCTCATGCTCACATCCATCTCTGCGCGTCCCTGTACACACCTATCCCGATGTGCACACGTTAGAGACCGTGGGTTTACACTGCGACCTGGCTCTGGTCGCCCACCCAGACGGACGACCTGTTCGGTCCTGGGTGCACACAGAGTAGGTTCACCCTGCGAACCTCAACCCCATGACAAGCACAGTTTTGTACAGTCCTCGGCCTCACAGAATGCAGCCAAAATGCCGTCTTCCAAGATGAGGCTGCCACCTTTCTTCCCGTCCCTTTTCCTGTGGCTCCGTTGTCGTTTGTGGGGACACTGAGGTTTGCTTCTGTGTGTATTCCACTTTAGCGCCCCCCACCTCCTGGCTGAAGTTAATGTGCTTCATTTGGGCGTGTGTAAACAGCGCAGTGGCTCCCAGAGTCAGGCTGTAGCGAGCGGTGTGCTTGGAGGGGCACCGCGCCCCCACACCTGCAGCCGAGTCTACTCCCCTGTCCCTCCCAGCCCTTCCCACCCACCCCCGTGGAACCAGTCCAGCCCCTGGCTCTGGCTCGTCCGTCCCGTTCCCTTTGGCACGAACGCGCAGCCGCGCCCGTGTCTTCCCACGGCCCTTCTTCCTGGTGGACAGAGCACAGCACCCTCTGGCAGCGTGCCTCGCTCGCTCCCTGGGTCTTGGAAGTCACCTCGAATCAGTTCACAGAGGCCGTACCGTCCTGCAGGTGGCACTTTGCGCTGTGGTCGACACACCTGCACGGATACGTAGGTCATTTCCATATGTGTTTCCATAGAGTTGGAGGTGCGCCCTCAAGCTAGACTCCTAGAAGGGAGAATGCTGGGGCGAAGCACCGGGCACATGGGGTTCCGCAGGCCGAATGGGGTGTTTTCGTGCCCAAGCACACAGCACTGATCTCCTCAGGCGGAGGAAATAAACAGTCAAATGAAGGGAAAGAGCTCATCTGCGGGGCCCGACACGGAGGGCTGTCAGCATAAGCCACCCTAGTAGCCGACGCTCCGCATCAGGACTGTGACATCTCACCCTGGAAGTAAAAGGTTCACGCGAGTCAAGAAGCTCAGCGCACGGAGACAGACGTGGTGAGCAAGCCACCCAAAATCTAGCAAATGGTCTTTACTAGCACTGTCCGTAACAGCGAAATGTTTTTATCCTAAACCCCATTTCGAAGCCCACACCCACGCGAGCACATATCCACACACAGCCGTGTTTGCTAATGTTCGGATCAGCTTTATTCACAGTAGTCGGAAAGTGCGAACACCCCTAACGCCCAGCCCCGGTCAAGGGACAGAAAGGATGTGCTGGATCCACGCAGGCAGGACCACCGAGCAAGTGACAGGAACAAAGTGTCGATCCGTTCCACAACATGGGCGGACCCCAAAAGCCTTGTTAAGGGAAAGAAGCCTGACCCGAAAGACTACAGGTTGCAATGATTCCATTGAAGTGCAATGTCTAGAAAAGACAGATTTGTAGACACAGATCAGTGGCTGCCAAGGCCTGCGGCTGGAACGGGAATTCACACAAACACAGGAACATTCCGGGGTGACGGAAACTTTTTTAAACTGGACTCTGGTGGGACACCTGGGTGGCACAATCGGTTAAGCGTCCGACTCTTGGTCTGGGCTCAGGTTTGTGAGTTCAAGCCCTGCATCGGGCTCTGTTTTGACACTGCGGAACTTGCTTGGGATTCCGTCTCTCCCTCGCTGTCTCTGCCTCTCCCCGACTTGTGCGTGCGCACTCACGCTCTGTCTCCCTCTCTCTCGAAGAAAACTTGAAAAAAACTTAAAACCGGACTGTGGTAAAGGCTGCACAACTCAGACATTTGTGAAAGTCACTGAATTGTCTTGTCTACAGAGGGTACATCTCATGACAGCCGCTTATACACAAAAGAAAACAAACCCTCCTCACAGAGCTTCCCCCACCTGTTATTTCCCAAGCGCGTCCCCTCAGAGCACTCAGAAAGGTGCACCCCCAGACAGCTGGGTCGCACGTGCGACAGCACCGCTTCTCCCAACGATCAGCGGGACTGGGAAACACAGGTCGGCTCTCCCACATCCTGGCTCCTCCACTCACAGCCGGGCTCTGTCCCAGGAACCCAGCGTACCCTGCACAGGGTGGTCCCGGCTCAGAAGTCTGGGAACTAAAGGGAAGAAAACTCCCTTTCCTACGGCAAGGGCTTGCGGTGAGAAACACCTAAGTTCATCAAACCCCCCTCTCCCTGCCCGGCCCTCCCCCCACACAGGGAGTTTAAGGGGAGCTGGGGGACACCGCACACGGCGCTCTCCGCTCCCTCCAGAATACTCTGCCGGTTTGCGCAACACCCGCTCTTTCTATGAAAATATCAGGCCGCTCGCAGTTTCGTCAGAGGGAGAAAATCAAAGAATAGAAAGCTTCATAGTAGAACGATCAACGATGTCACTCGTTCATGTGCATGTGGGTGAAAGCCCTCTACTGCGTGACACAAAAAACGTTAATGAGGGAAAACCCCCAGAGTAGGAGTGACAAGAAGTGAAGAGAGCGCGAGCTACATTCGGGTGACACTGCACCACGTACTCAGGACACGCAGTCAGCAGTCCTGAGAGGGCGTTCCCTCGCACCACTGCCGAAACCAGCCAAAAGGTGATGGGAGTGACTTTTCCATAGGTCTTCGGTGATGGGCAAATCTAGGTTGAACTCTCTGACCCCAAATTATCACTGCTCCGAATTCCTATGATTCGTTCCCATGAATTGCACATCTTCCTGGATTAAGATTTTGCAGCCCCAACTCCCAAAGCGGCTTCCAGCTGACGCAGTTTACTGCATGTGCCGCGACAGCCCTGAAACTGTTAACCTAAAAAATGACTACACGAGGCCCTTGAAACATTTAGATAACTTTTCGGTGAAAGTAAAGTTTTACTGCACTGCCAACCACAAAAGAGGCGGCCCGCCCAAGAGCACCGTGCTATGACAGAAACATACCGTAAAAGCCAGCGCGGATCATGGATTCAAGAGCGACCTCTCTGTTGGACTATTATTTGGGGTAGATTCCTATTCTGAAAAAGAATCAAATTCGAAACAATCCAGACTAATAAACATACAGTTTCACGCGACTGATGTCACGCATCGCCAGGACAGAGCAGACGTAACCCCTCAAATCGCTGCTCTGTAGACGGTGGCCTGAGCACGTAGGTCCCTCTTCAGATCGAGCCCAGGTCTAGACCACGTGAAGCATCTGAGTGAAGTCTCACCGTTGTCCGTCAGTCTTCGGATAGTGAGCGCTTCACACAGGACCCTACTCCCCGTCTCTACCTGGGGACGCCCCCTGAGTGAGCCCCCCTCCCTAAGGCAGAAGCCCTGCCCTCACACAGCCCCGGCACACATCAGAGGCAGGTCGCACAGACCGACACAAAGGCTGGCCTCAAAAGAGAGAAAGCTGGCAAAGCAGGTGCCCGGCAGAACCAACTCCTCACAAGAGAAGAAACGGAGATGGAGGAGAGCCGGGTGCCAGGTGGGGGGGTGAGTGTGGGCAGAGGGGGCCCGCGGCCCCGCAGGAAGCCTGCTCCTTGGCCTCACGCACAGGGCGGAGAGCTACCCGTGTCCTCAAGTAAATCCCTCTCCTCAGAAGAACCAAGCGCACGAACACCCAGAGAGCCAGAGAATTCACGCACGCCGAGCCGAAACAAGAAAAAGAAGTTGGGTCTGTGTGTGCGGCCTGCACAGAAAGGCACAGAATACGAGGCAAGCTCCAAACTTACCCCCGGCCTGACCAACAGATACGTTAACAAGCTCAGTTCCTAACTCTATGATGTCACGGCAGGGGGGCTGACTCAATACCGCCTCCCAGGGAATGATCTGTACGATAAGCTTTAGACTTACGCACCTGAAAACAATCCTCGCTCAGTTTAGTTCCAGACAACCAACAGAGTCTAGTCCCCTAAGACTAAGAAAATGGAACAAGGGAATCCCCTGGAGCCAGAACCCATTCCTCCACCCCCGAGATGCTGCCTCCTGACCCCCCTCCTCCCGCACCTCACCTCTTTCAGCAGAGCTGCCTGGTCCAGAGCGGGGGGGACAGGATACCCTGTGCCAGGCGCTAGCCTCTGGCGGACCGTAGCAGCCGCGAAGGGACGGGACATTGCCCACTTTCAACACAGGACCGCGCACAGGTTCTAGGATAAACATTTATTCAACAGCTCGCTGAATGGCCCCTGAAACCCTCAGAATTTATTATTTTACTCTTGCATACGAGAGTCTCCTAGAAATGGAACAAACCTTGGAAGTCACCAACGTGACCGCCCTTGTTTTCCGCTCCAGGAGCCTGCGGCAGGGTGGGAAGCAGATGGCCCAGCAAGTTCAGAGGCAGAGCCGGGACGAAATCCCCAGCTTCCTACACTCCGGGACACTCTCGCTTCCTCCTCCACCAAGCACCTTACAAGCCGCCTTCTCTCCAGGTTTTAAACCGGTTAAGCCTCCACCGCCGAGTCAGGTGTTCTTCATCATATTTGGCTGCTTTTCTGAAACCTCCCAGAATTACTCATATTCTCATTTCTGTCACAATGTCGCTATGTCCGTTACGTCCCTGACGGTCATTACTTAAGAGAACGCTTTTCAGTTGTAGGGCTGCCCTCCGGGGTTCAAATGGCAGCAGCAGGACGCAGCTGCTCTCGTAGGTTGAGGGCTCCCTGTTGGCAACAGACTAATTTACTCTACCGTACTTCATGGTTTTAGAACAATTTTGAATGTTTTGTAAATGTTTCTATTCTACGAAGAAAAGCACAAAAATCTGGAGATAACACAGACATACGGGGCATAAATAGATGACTGATTCACTGAGTACAACAGGAGCATGGGAGGGGCAGTGCGGGAGGCAGGCAAACAGCTTCGATCGGCTCGCCACTTCCTACCTGCGCAGAAAGTAAGAACACGTTAGTCATTTGTCCACAGACACTGACGACTGCCTCCTCTCTGCCATGCACCGTTCTGAGCCCTCAGGAGGGAGACAGGGCAAGACCCCCGCCTTCCGGAGGCTTCTGCTCAGAGGGCAGCCTGATGGGAGGGAGGAGGAGTGGATACGGAGGGACAGCAGGGCACAGTGGGTGAGAGGTGAGGGTGCAGAGGGGTGAAGCCCAGACCCCACAGCCAGAGGGGTGACCAGAGGGGACAGCGGGCCCCTGGGGGGACTGAGATGGGGGAACTTGCAGGGCTCCGAGCAGGAGAGTGATGGACCCGTCCTCCCCACTTAGGGCTCTGCTTTGGCTGACGGTCAGGAACAGGTGGAAGGAGGCCCGGGGCAGGAGCGTGCGGAGCAGAGGGTGAGGACAGTTCCACAGGAGGGGAGCCCCCTCAGAGCATCACGAGCAGCGGGCTGGATCAAGCTCGCTCCGACACGCCTGACACACGGGAGAGCTTCATATGCGTTAGCCAACACCACCCGGCTCTCCCAGAACTTACCGAGCCCCTTACATCAGTTCCCCGTCTGAAACACAGAGGTGACCCGCGCTCAAGGGAACACTCGTGAGGAATAACTAGGTACCCGGGACTCTCAGCTCCGGACAGTTCCGTGTCACGGCAGCTTCCACACGTGCACCTGTCTGTGTTTTACAAACAACATGGTACGTAGGCTCCTGATCACACGGAAGGATATTAACATTCTGCACGTCGCACACCAAGGGATGAGCAAACTGCAGATTCGAAGAGAACCCGCTGTGAGATGACGCCCGTAAGTGAAGACCCTTCACCTCGGGTCCTTCTGCCACCGAGCATCATGGCAAGCCAGGGAGCTCCAAGGGCACTTCTTAATCCCTCCGGTCTCCTCATCTCCTGGACTCGACCCACCGCCAGACCCTGCTGACTCCCGCTCACCCTGGCACCCCGGCACCCCACCACCCCTCCCCCCAAAGCCTTCCCGCCATCCGGAAGGGTGCAGAGCCGGGCCCTGCACGCCTCAACCTTGCCTCCACCACGCCCCCCCATCAACGGCTGGACGGGGGCTACTGCCCACCCCCCAGCTGCTCCAATAAGCAGGGTTCGGGCAGGGAATGCCCTCGGCCGCTCTCTGGGCAGGAAGAAGAGCTCATCTCTCTTCCGGGCCTCAGCGCGGCACCCCTCCCGAGAGAGGCGCCTGTGCAGAGCGACGCCTCAAGAAGGCACAGCCCCGGGACGCCATCTGCCGCAGCCCTCGTGCCTTTGGTCACCGCACAGACAAAGCAGCTTCGAGGACGCCCCGGTGCCCGGTTTAGCCTCCAGCTGGAACACTGGCCCAAGGAGGCAGAGGCCTTCTCCTCCAGAGTGTGTCCTTCCACGATGACTCACACAGAACCTGTCACTGCGGGCAAGGGTGCCAGGGCAGTGGAAATCAGTTTTCCCCTTTCCCCGGCACAGACGATGGGCACACAGGGAGTCAGGGGGGCTTCTATACACTTCATCCCATTGGCTGAACTACAGAGAACGTTGACATTTCAAAACTCCACACCTAAAAAAAAAATCAGATAACCACAAACAACAAAAACCAACACGCAAGGAAGAGATTTTACCATTTTAACAGGTAACTTTTCTTTACATTTTTATTTACTTTTGAGAGAGAGAGGAAGCAGGGGAGGGGCAGAGAGAGGGAGACACAGAATCCAAAGGAGGCTCCAGACTGTGCGCTGTCAGCACAGAGCCCGACGTGGGGCTCGAACCCACGAACCATGAGATCATGACCTGACCTGAGTCGAAGTCAGACGCTCAACCGACTGAGCCCCCCAGGCGCCCCTTGAACAGGTAACTTTCAGCGAATGCAGCCGCCCTGATGACGTTTCAGCATAACTGGGCCCAAGCAACACCTGTCCGCCTCAGGAGGTGGGGGCTCTCCTGGACGCAACACCAGCATCCTTCTAGATACTGTAAGACAAATGAAGCACAAAACAGCAGGCGAATCTTGCTGGTCCTCTGCTGTGGTACCAAGTTTGGTGACTAAAGGTGCCAACTTCTAGTTAAGTTAATGACACTTTTAGAGATAAGTGAATTGTAGGGGCACTCGGGTGGCTCTGTCGGTTAAGCGTCCAACTTCAGCTCAGGTCACGATCTCACAGTTTGTGGGTTCGAGCCCCACGTCGGGCTCTGTGCTGACAGCTCGGAGCCTGGAGCCTGCTTGGGATTCTGTCCCCCTCTCTCTCTGCCCCTCCCCGGCTCACGCACTTGTGCGCTCTCTCTTTCTCTCTCTCTCTCTCTCTCAAAAACTAAACATTAAAAAAATTTAGAAGTGAATTGTTTTAATAAAGAAAAATGCCATTTCCACATATATCTTTCTGTAAGGATGCCCCAAGGCATGTTTAAACACCGTAAGCTAATAAGAAACTGATCCTAAGTCCTAGGGCACGATTCCCCAGTTTCTTGGACTGAGCACAAAATTATCTTTTATTTTATGCCCTCCTTTCAAAAGGGCAGCATGTCTCTGAGAAATATTTTTGAAGTGAGTCAGTTCCCACGTGCAGAGGTCCTGTTCCTTCAACAAACCCTCTCACCTTCTCAAGGACTTGCCTCTTGCAATTACCCTTTTTCCAACATATTATAAATTTGTCCTTCTCTACTGGATTGCCCCTTAGCCCATAAACGCACCGTAATCGTTTCCATTTAAAAACCCAAATTACATAACTCCCTCAAGCCCATGGCCCCTCCAGCTTCTGCCAACAATTCCGCCCTGTTTTAACAAAGCTCCCCTAGAGAGTCCTCTACCTGTGACATCCTCTGTGACACCCCCTCACAGTCTCCTCGGCCATCATAAGGCTCACTCAGGAAGCCCTGGACTCCAGGCCAGCAGACCCTCCTGGTTTCCTCCTTCAACAGACCCCTTTAAGATGGGTATTGCTAGACCCTCCCCCTCCTCCACTCCTCCCTTTCCCCTCCTCCACTCCTCCCCCTCTCCTCCTCCTCTTCCCCCCCCTCCTCCTCCTCTTCCCTCTCCCCTCCTCCTCCCCCCCTCCTCCTCCTTCTGGGCCCCCTCCTCCTCCTCCTCCTGGGCCCCTTCCCCCTCCTCTCCCCTCCCCTCCTCCCTCTCCTCCCCCTCTCCCCTTCTCTTCCTCCCCCCTCTCCCCTCCTCCTCCCCCCATCTCCCTCACCTCCTCCCCCTCCCCCTCCTCCTGTGCACCCCTTGCCAGAAGCCCCCAGGCTTCATCCCTACCCTTCTGCTCATCTGTATCTATATCCACTGCAAAGCCCATGGTTTCAAATACCAGCAACAGGCAAATGACTCCCAAATTCACATATTTGACCCCAATCTCTTCTTGAGCCAAACTTTGAATTTCCACTAGTATCCAAACATCTCCACTCGGATGACTGCTTATAAAAACAAGTGAGGTACTATTTTAGGCACTTTACATTGGCTCAGTTTGTAGGCCCAACAACCAGAGGATCGAGGCTGCCACTGTTCTCCCTAATTCACGGATGAGAACACCAAGACAGAGAAAGATTAAACAGCTCGCTCAAGATCACGCTTCTGAAACGTGACGGAACAGAGATCCATCCCACCTGCTCACGGCCCAGTCTGCGGGTGTAACTGCTGAGGAACGGTCTCCCGCAGAGTCCGAGGCCTCACGGGGCCAGTCCCCAGCTCCCGATGCCAGCCTCAGACTTCTCTATCCCAAGGCCAGCGCCAGCCAACCGCTCAGGCCAACAACCTTGGGATCATTCCGGATGTTCCATCTCACGGCAAGTCTACTGGCAATCCTGACGGGCCTGCCTACAAAACACGCTACGGTTCATCAGCTCTAAGTGTGCACTTTCCCCCTCTGAACAACTGGGAAATCGGAGGTGTCCCACAATGCTGTCAGCCGGGCAGGAGGGGAGTGTAGTGACTCTTGCCCGGGCACACTCAAACTCAGCTGTTACTCTCGGAGGCAAGACAGGAGACAGGACAACACAGCCCGCCGACAGGTCAGTCAACAAACCATTTAAGGACCAGAAACCTCTCCTTACTACCTGCCAGTAAGATCAAAAAAGCATCTAAACTCACAGACCAGGTCTCAGCCGCTTGGAAGACACCCCAGAGGGAGGCGCCTGGGGGGCTCAGTCGGTTGAGCGTCCGACTTCGGCTCAGGTCATGATCTTGTGGTTCGTGAGTACAAGCCCCGTGTCGGGCTCTGTGCTGACAGCTCAGGGCCTGGAGCCTGCTTCAGATTCTGTGTCTCCCTCTCTCTGCCCCTCCCCCGCTCACATTCTGTGTGTGTGTGTGTGTGTGTGTGTGTGTGTGTCTAAATTTAACTAAACATTTTTAAAAAAGGAAAAAAAAGGAAGACACCCCAGAGACAGCAGTGGTGAGGCCTTAAGGAATGCCAGCACAGGGAACAACGTGGAAGGCAGCATGACATCACATCGATGCTTGGTCGAAGGATGACCGGGAAGAATCAAATTCTAAATGGAAAGAAATTTTAGAATTACTTATTTTATTTTACTTCACTTCTATTTTCCTTTTCGATGAAAGCACCACAGTCTGATTTTAAAAGTCTTCGCTTAAAGTCCAAGAGCACTGTCGATGAGCATAAGTGAGGCCCAGGCGATATGAAAGGACTGCGTCACAGGGTAACTGGCAACATTTGCCCGCTAAGAGTACAAGCCTGAAATACAGCCTGCCAGATCTGAGCTCACCACCTGTGCCCTGGCCCATCGTGGTCCCCCCACGCTCCTGCCAGCACCCCCTGGCGGTGGCAGGGGAGGCGAGAAGGGCCCGTGCAGTCACAGGGCTCAGCGCAGTCCTGCCTTTGCCACTGACGTGTGCCCTCGCTGGGCCCCGTCTTCCCCACAAGTAACATGGAAAACTAACGTGCCTACCTCTTGGACTAATGCAAAGCCAGCTAATACACAGAAGGTGCTTTAATCCCCTGGCACGTCACAAGGACCTAATAAACATTAGCTGCATGAGAGCCAGAGTGCTTCTTTTATTTTTTTAAGTCTATTTATTTTGAGAGAGAGAGACAGAGAGAGAAACGAGCAGGAAATGGGCAGAGAGAGAGGGAGAGAATCCCAAGCAGGCTCCGTGCTGTCAAGGCACAGCAGCTGGGGCAGGAGCGGGGCGGGGGGGGGGGGGGGGGCGGTCCCCTCCAACCAACAAACACTGAGAGCACCGCCTGGGCCAAGATCAAGAGTCAGATGCTTAGCTGCTTAACCGATTGAGCCATCCGGGCGCTCCCAGAGAGATTCTTTTAAAGATAGGTCATGACATCCCCTCCTTCAAAACTCTCTAAAGTCAACTAGGAAACAAAAAGGAAAGAAGGAAGGGAGGGAGGGAAGAAGGCTTCGAATCACAGGGTGATTACAATCTAAATTCCTCGCCACAGCTCCAGACCTCCTGCCTCCCTCCTCCTCACCGGCCTCCCACGATTCCAAACCCAAACCCAGGACGAGGACGTTCCTCCGGAGCTCCCAGCTGCCTGGTAGTGCCCAGCTCCCTCCGTCCCCTGCGCCCTCTCAGGCCCCCGCCCACCCTCGATCTCATTTTGTTTGCCCTTCCTGGCACGGAGGCCTTTAGCTGGGGCGCGCCGCCCCACCATGTGAATCTCATGAAGGCAAGAGCTACCCTTTACTGTGCTCACACCCAAGTCTCCAGTGCCCAGAAGAGAATCCAGCACACGGTGAACACCTGTGGGCGACCACGTGTGAGAAACAAAACCGGCCTAAAGGCAAGCAGAATTTCTCTGCACCTGCAGTGAAAACACCAGGTACCTTCAAGCCACTTCCACACACACTTAACCCCTCTCCATTTTAATCCATCACAAAGACGCTACACTGAACACCAAAGTCATGTTTTCTTTGTGCGCTCCTAGAACAGCAGCCAGGAATACTGATCACATCACGTTTTTAAACGTGATAATATGACACTCGTGGTCTACGCCCAACAGCCATCAGGCTATGCGGCAAGGTTATGTGAAGACCTCTCTCGGCTGCTGCATATTCCCTGTCCGCACCCCAAATAAAACTTAAAAACTCATTCAAGGAATAAAGACATTTTAATTATTTAAATACGCAATTTTGGGGTTTTTTAATTTTTATTTTTTTAAGTAAGCTCTATGCCCAACACGGACGGGGCTTGAACTCACGGCCCTGAGATCAAGACTCAGCATGCTTTACTGACTGAGCCAGCCAGGTGCCCCCCAACGTACAATTTTTAAAGGAAATTCTCACTATAAAGCTTTTCTACGTTACGAATGTATTTTTAAAGGGTTTTTTTTTTTTTAACACCACCATTTCCATCACACAAATTATAAATTTGGAAACTCATATTTTAGAAAATTGACACACACACACACACAAAAATCAAGGGTTTTTTTTAATAATTTTTTTTATTTTTAAAGTATTTATTTATTTATTTATTTTGAGAGAAAGAGAAAAAACGTGAGCATGGAGGGGCAGACAGTGAGAGAATGAGAGAGAATCCCAAGCAGGCTCTGTGCTGTCAGTGTGGAGCCTCACGTGGGGCTTGATCTCACAAACGGTGAGATCGTGACCTGAGCCAAATCAAGAGTCAGATGTCTAACCAACTGTGCCATCCAGGCGCCCCTAAGTTTTTAAATCAACTTGGAACTCTCTAAGTTGTTCAGTTTCACACTAAGATTGACACTTTTTTTTTTTTATGTTTATTTCTTTTTGAGAGAGAGGGAGGGAGGAGTGAGGGAAGGGCAGAGAGAGGGGGAGACACAGAAATCGAAGCAGGCTCCAGGCTCTGAGCTGACAGCAGAGAGCCTAACACAGGGCTCAAACCCAGGAACGGTGAGATCATGACCTGAGCCGAAGTCGGACGCTTAACCGACTGAGCCACCCAGGTGCCCCAAGATTGACACTTTTTCTTAAACAAAAATTTTACAGGCTGGTAAGTGCACAGTCTCACCTATTAATCTTCAAAGTATTCTTTCTACCTCCTATTTAAATAAGAGTCCTTTATCCTAAGTATTTACATAGCTCATCACAGCATTCCAGGGAATAAAACTCCATTCTTAAATAAAACTTACGCCTAAGGGATTCTGATGGCTAATAAAAATGATTAGTAGGTTTTGCTTGCACCCACGTATAAAAAATATTCACTGCAGCACTGTTATAGCAAATATTTAACACTATATCAAAACACATATACAACTGTGTGTGTATCTTGACTGCTGCTGGGAGATACACAATCAATGGGTCACAGCAGGTGGAATGAATGGAATGAGGTTTAAATGTCGGTACTTTCTCAATGTACTTTGTGCAACCTTCCATTTTTAAATCCATATGCAAAAATTGTAATGCTATACATTTCAGAGTCTTATATTTTATTTTTAAAAATCAAGTGCTATAAAAGCGGTTACTAACACTGCCCGTGCTTGGACTTTTTGAACCCTGCCTGTCCTGTTCAGCGCTGTATTGCCCAGGCCTGTAACAGGGAGGGCCCAGCACACAACGAGCCACAGATTAAGTGTCTGTCCATCGAATTAAGTTTGCTTTATTCATTCAGCAGACAAATACAAGTTCAAAGAATTTTCTTATCCCAAAAATCTGAAAGCAACTGAAATGTTTTTAGGGCGTGTCAATTCACCAGGGCGCACCTTAACCTACGAACCAAGAAGTTGTTCTCCGGTGATGTTCTTGTTGAAGTCTCGTCTCTTCACCTCCCAGCACTGACTTTATGAGCACACTGCACCTCGAGATACATGTGTCATCAATTTCTCAGAGCCGGACCAATTTTGTTTTCACCACTGCCCCCTGCAGAAAGGCCTCCTTTTTTCCCTTCCAACCATAGCTTCAAATTTTGTCCACGAGGTAGCTGAACACATTCAGTCCCAGGAACCCTGACACATCTAACAGGGCGTTACTCACCGACAAGACAAGCGTTCTTTCCCAAGCCCTGGTGAGTCCCCTGCCTCCACCCCCAGCAGGGCCCGGGATCGGCATCCGCACCCAGCTCGGCGCGTCTCACCGAATACTTCCCAAGCCCCTGTGGCGGGTGCCCACTCGGAGAGGACCCGCCCACTGGCGGAAGCACGCAGGGAAAGGCCCCTAATTCCCCGTCCAGGGTGGAGCACACAGCGCCTTCTCTTCTCCCCTCCCCTCCCCTCCCCTCCCCTCCCCTCCCCTCCCCTCCCCTCCGGGCAGCCCTCGGCAGGCAGAGGGTAGTCTCTGCCCCCAAGAAAAGACGGCAGCCAAAGACATTTCCTAGGGGCTGCTCTTGAGACAACCCGCTGTTTTAGAAAATGCAGCTCTGGTGGCACCTTTCAAAGGAGTAAAACACACCGGTGAATTTCAGAGAAAAGGAAAAGGACTACATAAACACTTCTATTCCCAAAGCTTACTGATCTATCGTCTTAATTAGGGCACTAAGAGTAAAGCAGCAAGTCTGATGATCCAGCCGCTTTCTTTATACTTAAGAACGGAACGCTAACCATTACGTTTTGTTTAATAAGGGGACAAAAACGTCCTTATCAGCAGTAACGACCAAAATCTGCTGGCTAAAAATATCAACTGCGAACCAAACACAAGAGTGCGGGACTCCGGCACATATGGGCACCGGAGCACCCTTCTCGGGACCCCAACACTTTCAGCGTCCACAGCCCAATGTGACACATTCCCTCGGACCGTCCACAGCCCGGTAATTTTCCTACTGCAGATCTGAACACGTCAGAATTCACCTCGGGCCCCCAGTCGCCCCAGATTGTTCCGGATCGCTCCAGACGCCCGGCACACGCCGCGGGAACTTGCCCGCCCCGGGCCGCCCGCGGCGCGCAGCTTCCCACGCGGACACGGCGTCCTCGGGAGGGGACGCGGGGCCATCGGGGGTGTAGCCCTCTCCCGGGGGGCGCAGGCTCAGCCCAAGGGCGCACTCTGCCCTCCGCGCACGTAGAGCCTCTGCACGGACACGGTGCCCTCCAGAAGGGGACGCGGGGCGGTCCCGGGCGCAGCCATCCTCCCCCGGGTGAAGAGCGTCGGGGCGGACACGGCACTCCTGGGCACGGGAAGGGGCTGTCCCTGGCGCAGTTTCTCCCCCCCAGGGGCTCAGCTCCATTCCGGGGTGCAACGTCCCCTCCCAGGGACGCAGTCTCCCCTTCATCCCGGGGCGCCTCTTCATCCGGGGCGCAGTGTCCCCTCCACTGGGGCGCAGCCTCCCCTTCATCCGGGGGCGCCGCCTCATCTGGGCGCAGTGTCCCCTCCACTGGGGCGCAGCTTTATCCCGGGGCGCAGCCTCCCCTTCATCCGGGGGCGCCGCCTCATCTGGGCGCAGTGTCCCCTCCACTGGGACGCAACCTTATCCCGGGGCGCAGTCTCCCCTTCAACCCAGGGCGCAGCCTACTCTCCCCGGGGCGCAGCCTCTCTCCTCCCAGGAACGCAGTCCGCCGCCGCCCCCCCCCAACACACACACATACACACACCGGCGGCAGCTTCATTCTGGGGGCGCCGCCACCCCTTCATCCTGGGGCGCAGCCCCCCCGCACGGACGCAGCTTCAACCCGGGGCGCAGCACCACCACCACCACGGGCGCATCTTCACCCCGGACACAGCCTCCCCTTCATCCCGGGCG
This sequence comes from Panthera uncia, assembly GCF_023721935.1. Taxonomy (NCBI): domain Eukaryota; kingdom Metazoa; phylum Chordata; class Mammalia; order Carnivora; family Felidae; genus Panthera; species Panthera uncia. Next base: position 1,469,729 of record NC_064810.1, read on the forward strand.
CAGTGCCCCCACCGGGCGCAGCTTCGTCGCGGGGCGCAGCCTCCCTCACCCGCGGCGCAGAGCGTCCCGCGCAGACGCGGCGCTCCGGGGAAGAGACACGGGCCGTCCCGGGCGCAGCCTCCCCACCCCGGGCGGCCCGCACCCCGCCGGGCAGCCCCTCCGGACACCCCCGCCGGGCAGCCCCTCCAGCCTCCCGGGCCCCGGGCCCCCGGCCGGGCTTCACGGGGTCCCGCTCGAGGCGCACGCCCGGCCCGGCCTCACCACCTGCCCGGCGGCGCTTACATAAACGCGGCCCCGGCGGCGGTGCCCGGCCGCGGGGTCCGAGCCCCCGCCCTGGCCTCGCCTCGCCGCGCCTCGCCCCGCCTCGCCTCGCCTCGCCTCACCTCAGCCGCGGGCCGCG
>NC_064810.1:1470528-1507828 GCF_023721935.1 Panthera uncia
CTCCGCCCTCCGCCCTCGGCCCTCGCCGCCGGCTCCGCCCTCCCCACCGCCCCCGCCGCCGGACGCGCGCACGCCTGGAGCTGGGGGAGGGGGGCGCCGCGACGCAGGACGTGCGCGCGCCCGCACGCCGCGCCGAGCCCCCCGCTCTCTGAGAGCCGGCCGGCGGCCGGGGGCGGCGGGGGCGGTGCACGGGCCGGGCTCCCGGTCCAGGTGCAGCCGCGGGGTCCTGGCCGTGCCGAGCAGTATCCGGGCGCTTGATAGAAGGTGGGGTCCCCGTCCCCAGGCCCCGGAGGTGTCTCCCTCCCGCTCCTGCGGAGAGCTCTCGGGGAAGTCAGCAGCCGGTCCACCGTATCGCAGTGGAAGCTGTGGTTGGGTTGGGTTGGTTGGTTTGTGTGATAATAAAGGCATTTTAAAGCTTTTTTATTTACAGCGTATGGAGTAAACCTACTTCTTTATATTGACCGACTTTTCTACGACTATACACATGATAATAAGCACATGGAGAAATGCAGCGTTTCCGAAGACCAGAGTGACCAAGTCAAGGCTGCACTCAGTTCAAAACAGAAAATAAACTAAAGCTTAATAAGGAAACATCTGTAGTTCTTGAAGGCGGGTGCTGAGACCAGGGCAGTGACTTCCTAGGAGACAGTGGTCAGAGTCTGGCGAGTCTGCGGCTTTTCACCTGGCTCTTAACCCCTGCAGAGCACGTGGCTGTGGAGGTTAGACACCAAGGGCAAGTTGAGCTGCTGCGGCTCAGAGGTAGACTTTGGCATCTCTTGGGCCCAGCTGCCTGTTTCCCCACGTGTAAAACAGGTCAGAGAAGACTCATGCCGGTAAAGAGCCCAGTCCAGAGCCTGGCGTGTGGAAGGCACTCCATCAGTGTTCGCTAACGCTATCATTCCCAGAGTCCCATGGCAGAACACAACACCACAAGGAGCTCGGTGCCCTGGAGCATAAATTAACCACAGGGGACGGTGCCGCAGCAGGCCGCGTATCTGCTTCAGTTTGCTGTCTGACGGTAAAGGAAAAGCCTACCTTTCGGGCCAGCTAGCTAACAGGCGAGCCCATCGCCCTGCCTGAGGGCCACGTGCTAGGTACAGAGTCCAAAGGAGCGCTGGGACAACCAAGCATGAATCAAGACCCCTGGAATTCCCTTCAGGGACTCCTCCTTAATGAACGAGTATGTGCATGAGTACCTGCGATCTGCTACGAAACAGACCACCCCCAAGACCAAGTGGCCCAAAGCAGTCGTGTAATGGCTCACGATCCTGTGGCCAGCAGCTCCCACAGCTCATCTCTGCTTCATGGCCTGTGGGGCCGCACCCACTCTTGCGGGCCGCCAGCAGGGACCACGAGAGGAACGAGGCCGCCAGCAGAGCGGCCAAAGTCGCTTCTCATGGCAATGTGACTCCCATCGGCAGCAAGAGGATAGGCCAAGCTCAACGCACAGGGCACTTCCAGCCTCTACACCACATTTACTAAAGTCCCATTGGCCAAAGTAAGTGAGAGAGCCGCGCCTTGAGTGGGCACGAGGGGGGCTGCCCAGGGCACGGTGCAGAGACGTGTGACCCCCTCTGGAGGCCGCCTCCGCGCCGTCTCCTCCCAGTATCGTCTTCCACAGAAAGGCAGCATGCGGCCCTCCCGCAGGCGCTGACCTCCGGCACGGACCCGGCGAGGAGCCCAGGATCGCTGACTGCCCTACCAGCTCAGACAAGTGCTCTCCAGAGCCAGGCTTGGGGCACCGACCCTGACGTGGAGGGATGGCACGCAGAACGCGCCTCTTTATGCTGACGTGGTGGAAAGCGATCTCCAGACGCTGGCGCCAAGACCTGGGATTGCCAGGTGTCGTGGAGTACCAGGACGCCCACTCGGTACCTGTGAGGTCCGCTGCCTTGATGACGGATCCCACAGCCTCCGTGGGAAAGCCCTTCGGCCGCCTGCTTACAGTCCGTGTCAGACACCTGGGCGCGGGGGCTGGCAGCTTACGGCACCGGTGCTATCACCTGGCAGGGCCTTCAGCGTGAACGGCAGCCTGCAGGCCTGGCCCTGCCCTGCCCCCCAAACAGTCTGTCGTTTACCTCACTCACGCAGATTGTGAAAATGAAATATCACTTGGATGTCCTGGAAAACAAACCTGATGCTCAAATGCTTGTGTACGGGAATCCAGCCTCCCTCCTCCATCTGCCCCGGTGACGGGGTGTTAGCGTTGATATGAGCGCAAGGACCTGTCGTCTGCTGTGGGAACAGTCTGTACAACACCAAAAAACCACCGTGACCCCTTTTTCCCTCTAGCTGCCGTGGCCATGTAGCTGGATCCAACAAGGAGAATTAGAAATCACTCTGGGGCCCCCAGGCACCTATCGGACAGAACAACAGGCCTCGTGAGCCCGGGACGGTGGCCTCCGGCAGACTCCGGAGATGGCGTGGAACCCGGGCCGCAGGCAGTGGCCTGGAGAGCCCACTCAGGAACTGTGGGGAGAAGGGAGGGGTCCAGCCTGACCACACTGGAGCTGCTGTGCCTTCATTCCCATCCTGGGCTTCCAGAAAGACGTTCGGTTGAAGGAAATGTTCCGGGCCTACAGGTATAGAAACGACTCGTTTGTCCAGGCCCCCAGCAGAGTGTTAGCCAGAGGGCTGAACCACAGGACCTGTGCATAGAGGGGCGCTGTGGCTCTGAGCCATCAGGCTGGCCCGGCCTGGTTTCTGCCCCTCCTTTCTAGGCCTCGGGCCCACCGTGCCCTCTGCTCGCACAGGGTGACCATGTGACCCCAATACTGCCTCCCCGAGCTGATGACATTCCCGACACGTCCTGCTGAGTTACACCCTGGTCATAGTCACGGTTTACGCAGGTGGATGACCCACGTACCTTGGGTGTGGATTTCCATCATTCAACTCCAAGGACACCTTTTCCTTGTTCTTTTGAAGCCTGCTCCACTGGGATCCCTGCGTCCAACCAAAAATGTATCTGACAAAATGTGTGTTTCCTTGTTTTATTTAGTTCTGTCCACTGTGCTTGGGAGAGGACGCCCACGGTACTTTTAGATTGTAGTCTAAAAGTAGCCTATTGATTTCTTAGATTCTAAAAAAGTCAGGAAGATACAACTGCTAATAAGAGATAACCAGTACACTGTGATATGTTTATCTGAGACAAATTTTTTGTCCTATGTTTATAAAAAGCGTGACACTGGAGTGACAAGAGCCAGATGGTTCTCAGCCTTCAATCAGCTCTTCGTGGGAGCAGAAGGCCCTGCATGGAGCCTGCCCAGCTCGTGACGTGCCTCCTTTTCTGGGTCCCCCAGCTGCCCCCCCCCCCCACCCACCTCCATGAGACCCCGCGGTCACAGGACCTTGTTTGTGAAGAGGAACAGGCACACTCCTCCTACTTCCCAGCTCCAGGACCAAGGTGGAGTCCTGACTCCGTATGACTTCACTTGGAAGCTGGGGCTGGCGTCCAGACAAGCCCGAGTCTGTGCCTAGACCTGCCGCGTGGAAACCCGGCGTGGCTGGGATGGCCTCATCACCTGCCGTGCACACCGGCCAGGGGAGCGAGCCCGCGGTGAGAGTCACACAGCAGGCGGGTGGAGAACAGGCTGGTGGCTCTTCGGTGCCTCGTGCTGTGTGTCACGTGTGCAGGTGAGCACAGGCGAGGAAGACGACGAATCTGCTTCTGAGTTGCGGTGACACAGGGAAGGGTGGTGTGCAGACAGCCGGAGACAGGCGGGGGTGAGGAGCACAGCATCAGGTCGCACAGGGTCCAGACTCTGCTCCACCGACGTCAGCCGTGCGACCGGACGGCTCGTCTGGCCTCTCTGAGCCTGTTCTTCGTCCGGGAAAGGAGGGTATTGCTCACCCCCAGCTCACAGGCCGGCCCCACGCCCCGCGTGTAGAAAGGCTCCAGTGGCAGAGAGCGCGGTGCCGTGATGGAGTGTTGTGGGAGTGTATCCCGCCCGGCTCCCCAGGGCCAGAACGAGCGTCATGAAGCCGTGGCCCTCGAGCCAAGCTTCAAGGGGGAGTGGGCTGGTGGTAAGGGTGCCAAGGCAGAGGGAACAGCATGTCCCTTTGACGTGAATTCAAAGAAGACAGGGCTTCTCCGTCAATCGGGGGAGTCATCCTGATGGGGCTGGGCCACTTGGATCTTCCTCCCTGGACCACCACCAGAATGGAATGTGCCCTGTGGCTAAACCAGAGGTGTGAAGGCCAGCGGCCGGCACACTAAGGCCAAGGGTCTGTGTTTGCACAGGCTACGTGCTCAGAATGAATTGTACCTGTAGAAAGGATTGGGGGGAAGAAAGAAGAGAGAGAGAGGTATGTGGCCCCCGAAGCCTGAAATATTCACCATCAGGCCGTTTACGAAAAAAGTGTGCAGACTCCTGGTTGAAGCCAAGCCTCACCCCTGCACCGGGAGTTAGACCCCGTCCCAAGCGCAAGGACCCTCGTGGGGTCCCCGTGGGGAGGGAGAGAAATGCAAACCAAAACCAGGGTGCCATTAGTGTGGGTGCGGTGGCTTGTGAGCCTCCCAGTGCTGTCTGGCCTCACCCGGGCCGAATGCCGATTGCTTCCATCAGGCGGGAGCCGTGCGAGTGGCGAGTTCAGATGTTTTTGGAAACAGACTGGGTAACACTTGGTGATAGATTGGGTGGAAGGGTGTGGAGCGGGAAGGATCTGGCTAGTGTGTACTGGAGCGAGAAGGCGCCATGCACGGAGATGAGGGACAGCTGGGAAGAAGCCACCGGGCCCTTCTGTGCGGAGTTTGCGAGGCCTCTCAGATGTCCAAGCGGCTGGACGCAGAGGAGAGGTCCATCCGTGCTGGGACACACGTTTGAGACCATGAGAGTGGAAGTGATTGCCTGGAGAGGGGCAGAGAAAAGGCGAGTCTGGGCAGACCCGACAGACAGCAGGTGCACAGTGGGGCGGGAGGGGAGCAGAGGAGAGCGCAAGGAGCCTGCTGGGGAGCGTCTTTAGAAGGAAAGGAAAGTCAGTGAAATGGTGAGTCCAAATCAAGTGAGGGATCCACAGAGGTCATGGTGACTTTGAAAAGTTCGGAGGGGTGCTGGGGACAAAAGCAGCTAGAAGGAGAGGGCACTCCCCATCTTGTAGGAAGCCAACGTTGTCTGGACTCCAGAACCTGAGAGATGGACCGACCTCATTCGTAGACTAAATAAATAACCACAAGACCCTAAACAAACACCCAGCAAGCCCGAATCCAGGCATGTGATGTGTAAAATGAGAACAAGGACACTATGACCAAGCTGGGCTCACCCAGGAATACAGCTTTGACTTAACACTTAAAAATCTGTTACATGACGGGCGCCAGGGTGGCTGTCAGTTGAGCGTCGGACTCTTGATTTTGGCTCAGGTCATGACCCCAGGGTCGTGGGATTGAGCCCCACGAGCCCTGTGTCAGGCTCCTGCATGGATCCTGCTTGGGGTCCTCTCTCTCTCTCCCTCTCCCTCTCTCTCTCTCTCTCTCTCTCTCTCTCTCTCTCTGTCCCTCCCCAGCTCACGTTCTCATGCTCTCTCGCTCACAAAATAAATAAACATTTTATGTTTTTATTTCTTTTTGAGAGAGGAAGAGACAGTGTGTGAGCGGGGGAGGGACAGAGAGAGGGGACGACACAGAATCCCAAGCAGACTTCAGGCTCTGAGCCATCAGCACAGAGCCCGATGCATGAACTCGTGAACCTCAAGATCATGACCCGAGCCGAAGTTGGACACTAAGCTAACTGAACTACCCAGGTGCCCCCAAATATATTTTTTAAAAATCTATTATGAGAATCACCCATCAGGAGATCAGAGAACACCTGTACAATCATCTCAGCAGATGCAGGGAAGGCTTTTAGTAACACTAGCATCTTTCACGGTTAGAAACACGAGCTCTCAGAAACTAGGAGTAACAGGGAATTTCCTTAACCTGATGAAAGGTGCCTAAAAGCACCTGAAACACTCATCAAACACATGGTGAAGTGTGAGAAACATTCTCCTCAAATCAGGAACTTTCCGCTACGAGCATTGTGAGAGAGAGCCCAGACAAGAGAGGAAGCAACACAGGAAGATGTATAGAGACTGGAAAGGGAGAGAGAGAACAATGGCAGGTGACATGATGACACATGCAGAAAATGAAAATAATCTGCAGCTAAATTATTAGATTTAATAAAACCTAGCAAGATTACTGAGTATAAAGCCAACACACACACACACACACACACACACACACACGCCAATTTCTGTGCATCAGCAACAAGCAATGTGTAATTTAGAAAAATGAGCCTGTTTACAATTGCACACAAAAGTATGAGTTAAAAATAAATCTCACAGAAGAGGTGTGTGATCTTTAGGGAGAAAAAGTATTTGTAAAAAGTTATTAAAAGAGCTAGTGAACGTCAAGACATCATTGTAATGGATGAGAAGACCCCAGGGTCATAAGGATGTCACCTCTCCCACACATTACCTGCAGACTCACGGAATTCTAGAGACATTCTAACAGGGATTTTTATGCAACTTGACTGATTCTAAAATATGTAACAGGAAGTCAAAGGAGGTAGAGTAGCCAGGACCCTCGTAAAGAAGATGAAGGGAGGGGATTGGTTCCAGCAACTATGACGGCCTCCTCTGAAGTTAGAGTAAGTGAAGCCACATGCTATTGGCCCAGGGATGGACAAACTGACCAGTGAAACAAAACGGTGATTCCAGGACCAGGCTCACTCGCGTTTGGATATAGGGCAGAAGAGGCAGAGCAGAGTAGTGGGGAAAGAAACGACTTCAACAGGTGATGCTGGGGCGTTTGCTTGTCCGTTTGGGAAAAAATTGGATTTAGGTATAAACCTACACCCTGCACAAAACTCAGTTCCAGAAAAGTCAAGGGAAAAGAACTTTTAAACTTTTAAAACATGGGCAAATATCTTATGACCTTAGGAAAGGAAGAAGGTCTCAAGCACTTACAAAAAGTGCTGGTCATAAAAGGTAGGATTGATACATTTGACCCTATGAAAATCAAGAATGTTCATCACAAGATGCAATAAATCAGGGCACCTGGGTGGCTCAGTCGGTTAAGCGTCCGACTTCGGCTCAGGTCATGATCTCGCGGTTTGTGAGTTCGAGCCCCGCATCAGGCTCTATGCTGACGGCTCGGAGCCCGGAGCCTGCTTCGGATTCTGGGTCTCCCTCTCTCTCCGCCCCTCTCCCGCTCACGCTCTGTCTCTGTCTCTCAAAAAATGAATAAATGTTTAAAAAAATTTTTTTAAAGATGCAATAAAGTAAAAAGACGCAACTCACAGGCAGATGTTTGCAGTGTGTGTGAGCTGTCAGAGGATTTGCATCCAGGACATATATACAGAACTACAGATCCAATAAGAAAACACCAACGACTTAATAAAAATGGACAAAAGGTATGAACAGAAGCAGAAACCTGTATGGCCAAAAAGCACCTGAGAAGACGTTCAGCTTCTTCACCAGTGAGGAAATGCAGATTCAGGTCACAGTAATACCATTTTACACCTGCCATATTGGCCCCCGCCTGAAAGACTAAAACATCAAGTATTGGAGAGGACGCAGATCACCAGGATTCCTAAACATTCCCAGTAGGAGTATATTTGGCAACCGCTTTGGAAAACACTCATTTCATCAAAGTGAATGTTCGTGCGCCCCGCTAACCAATGATCTCACTCTTGAGTGCATACCCAGGACAAATCCCTCCACACGTGGTTAGGAGACAGGACACAGGACGTGCATGATGGCCATGCTCACAATATCCAATTCCTCATTTCCTGGGAAAGATGAAATCCATCAGGGTAAAGCCACACATTGTGCACACGTCCTGAGGGGACAACACAGCTGCTCAATGGCTCAACTACAGTGACACCCAATATGGGTGAGTCCTGCAGACAAAATGCTCCCTGAAGAACATGCTATCTTACACTGCGTGAAAACAACGGGGGGCTAAGCACGAGAGGGCTTGGCACACACACGCATGCATTTGTGTGCATACCTATTGTGCTGTGTATACATATGTAACTTATGTGCACACGTATGCACAAACACATATACACACATGTACACATGACGCATCTCCCAGCAAGCCAGTGATGAGCCCCAGGTTTCCGGTGGAGACCGCCTCCAGCAGGAAGACCACAGGAGCCGCTTCTGGGCAGAGCGTGAAGATAACAGTTACCGGACATGGTCTCGGTCTGGGGTGTGTGGTGAGGTGGGAGGGGCGAGTACGATGCCTTATAACTTACATGTATTTTACACAGAACCTTTTGGTGAGCCAAGTAGCATACTAAGTATATTTTAAAGGCAAATTTTAAAGGAAGAAGAAGGATGCTCGAGACAGGAGAATGAAGCAGGGAGAAGTCCCTCACCCAGAATTAAGAGTGATGAAGCTGTGGGCCTGGCACAAGAGCTCCTAAGCAGTCTGCGGGGGGCGAGGGGGAGGGCGCAAAGGACAGAAGGATGAACTAATTTGGAATTTTCACGCAAAAAGTTGCACAGCCCTCAGCATCCACAGTCCCTCTGCAGAGCACGCGCCCTAAAGAAGCTCATGTTTCCCAGGAGACGTGTCCCAGCGGCGTCTATAGTATCAGAACCACGGCAAACGCTGAGCGCCCTCCACAGAGGTGGGGTTTGGTGAGGGTCCCACAGGGCAGTGCGTGCAGAACAGTTAGCAAGGAAGGGAAGTGGGTTCTCAGTGGTGAGAACACACGATCGTGAGGATTACGTAAGGCAAACTACTTTGCAAGGCATAAAGGACTATTGCTATCAGGAATTCCATTACCAAACACCTCAAATCCTTTGTGTGATGAGATGAGTACAAATAAATACAAAACCAAACTAAACCAGCAGCTTCACCAACTTCTGTTGAAGGGTGGTAGATTTTTTTTTATACATCAGGTTCAAAAGCAGTATGGCTGCTGGTAACATCCTACTCTAAAATAATGGACTAGAGCCAGTGAAAGGGGCTTTTATTTTCGTCTCTGCCAAGTTATCTCTCAATTATCATGTTAGTAGTCTTTCCAGAGAAACGGAAAGGCAGTTAGGGACTGAAGCTGGGTGAGAGAGGGAGGACCAAGCAGAGCACCGAAGGTCCCCGGCCCCCTCCTCCCAGCTTCCAGGCACCGTTCCAGAGAGGGCTGGAGGCTGAACACGCACCTAATCAAAGTCTGGTTAATGACAAATTAGATGGCTCTGGGGTTATTTAAAGCCTTCTCTGGGGGGCGGGGGACTTCAGCTACCATACAGTCCAGCTAGAATTTACAGTTTTAAACTTAGAATTGTCGAGGCTCCAGCCCACTGTCACACGAGTTACTCAGGAATGCAGCAGCTCCGAATGGTTCCCCGAAAAGGGACCCTCACACGCATGTTGCTAAATATTTCTGCGGAGGCATACCATGCGCACAAACAAGTACCCCGATCAGAAGCGTGCGGCCTGATGAATTAACCCACAGTGGACACACCTGTGGAATCTCCACCTGGGGCAAAAAGTAGACCGTGACCACCACCCAGAGTCCCCTTCCCAATCTCTGCTCCTTCCGAGCTCTGGAGGGTGATCTCCAGCACTGTAGACGAGTCGCTGTCTATATTTACTTCGCCCGTGAGCTCGCGCGGCCCTGGACTCTCAGGTCTTGCTTCTTTCGCTCCATAGCGGGTTTGTGAGATCCATTGTGCTGTGTCTAAGCAGCACTAATTAAGGTATTTTTGCTGCCGTATAGTGTCCAGAGTATTGACATTCTACAATATATGCACTCATCCTACTGTTGGTGGGGATTTCGGCTGTTCCCTATTTTGTGCTGTATGAATAATGCTTCAGTGAACACCGCCTGGCACACCTTTCAGGATATACACCTACACATTTCTGCTGGGTGTAAATCAAGTCACAGGGGACACGTATGTCCCACTTCAGCCAATCTTCCAAAGTGTTGGCCCACTTTCTGTCCCGCGGCGGTATGGGAGCATTCCAGGAGCTCCTCCTTGTTACCCTCATTTGGCGTTGGCGGTCTTTTTCATTTTGGCTCCCTGTGGTCTTCACCAATGACTGTGCGGTTGGTGTCTGTACCCATGTTTATTGCCCTCTGTGTGTCCTTTCTGACAAAGAAGCTGCCCAGGCTTTTTCCTATTTATTTGTAGAAGTTCTTTGTATATTGTGAACACAAACTTTCTAGTCAGTTGAGTGCAGATACCTTCTCCCGCTCAGCAGCTGCTCTTTCCATAATCCTAATGGTGTCTTTTAACAAACAGCTCTTAATTTCAGTGTGATCCAATTTATCAACATTTCCCTGTGGTTAGTGCTTTTTGGGTCCTGTTTAGAAAACCTTGACTAGCCCATGGTTATGAAGATATGCTCCTGTCACCTTCTCCAGGGTTTATTGTTCTGTTTCTGAATTCTTTGTCTGTGTGGTGTGAGGTAGGGGTCCAGATTCACTTGTCGTCATCATCGTGTGTATTGGAATCCAGTTGACCCTGTGCTGCTTTTGTTTTCACACTGGACTCACTATGAAGTGCTGTAACTTCTCTTACTGTCTCAATCACTGAGGTTTTATCCTAAGTCCTGTTATCTGGTAGAGTCATTTTCCAGTTTTGTTCTTCAGAACTTGCTGGCTATACTGGGTATTTTACAATTCCATATAACATTTTGAATTGGCTTATCAGTTCCCCCCAAATCCCGCTAGAATTTTTATTAGAATTGCATTGAAAAAAAATTTTTAATTAAAGAAAAAAAACAATTGCATTAAAGCTGTGGGTCGATTTGGTAAGAATGAATATTCTCACACTACTGAGTGCTCCGATTCACGTTTACCCCTGTGTTTATTTAAGTATTCTTAACTGCTCTCATTAACTTATAGTATTCTGTGTAGATATTTCACACATATTTCATTTGGTTTGTTCTCAAGTATTTGATGTTTTGGATGATATTTTAAAATATTCTCTATTTTTATTTTATAACCACTGGTTTCTGGTTTATTTAGAATAGAGTTGGTTTTGTATATTGACTTTTTATCCAGGAATCTTTCCAGATTTACTTAATAATTTTAGTGTTTTTCCGTAGGTTCTATTAAATTCTCTCTATATATAGTCATTTTATCTGTGAATACTGACTTTTTAGTTTATTTTTTTTTTATTTTATTTATTTATTGAGAGGGGGGGAAGAGCTATGAAGGGGCAGAGAGAGAGGGAGAGAATCCCAAGCAGGCTCCAGCTCAGGGCTCGACCTTATGAACCTTGAGATCATGACTGGAACAGAAATCGGGAGCCAGACGCTTAACCAACTAAGCCACCCAGGTGCCCCTAATTTATTCCTTTCAATCATTTTGTCCTTTATTGCTGTGCTCTTGGCTTGCTTCACTTGCTGACGCAGACTGGAGGGTCAATAGCGAATATCCTTATCTTGTTCCTGACCTCAGAGGGAAAGAATTCCATATTTCATGTGGTATTCGTTATGGGGACATTTTTATAGGATGCCCTCCATCAGATTAAGAGAGTTCTCTTCCATTCCTATTTTGCTAAGAGTTTCTTTTTATGAATGCATGTTGAGTCTTATCAAGTGTTTCCTTCTGTGCCTATTGAGATGATAGCATGATTTTTCTGTTTTGTTCTATTATGATGAACTAAGTGTGTTGTCTGGTGAACTAGGGAGACCCCAGGCCCCGAGGCCTCGACCCAGCCCATCCCAAAGATGTCACTGAAGGTTCTTGGTCTCATCACTAGAAAGAATTCAAGGACAGACACACAAGACAGCAGACGAGCAGCACAAGTGGGAAAGCTTACTAAAGTGAAGGAACACTCTTGCGATGTGAGAGCAGGTGAGAGAGAGAGGGAGAGCTAAATAAGCTGGGGGTTGGGTTTTTATCTTTTATGGACAGTTGTTAACTAAGGGGAGGAATGCTCATTATTTGGGGCTATGATTTCTCAGTAGCAGGCTTTGGGGCCTTTTCTTCTTTATGGTCGGGAGTCAGGGGTTTCCTGTCACAGTGGCACCTGCCATCTTGGGTCTGTCTGGTGTGATCTGGCTTCTTGAGGAACGCTGCCCAATAGATATCTGACTTCCTCGTGGCTGGCCATGACTCCTCGTGGCTGGTCTCCAGGTGTCCCGTCAGAACCTAACCAACCGCCTACTCCAACAAGGTGATTGAAGTTCAGGTGTTAAACCAACCTTGCATTTCCCGAAGAAGCCCAACTAGGTCATGACATGTTGTCAACCCTTTTTGTGTAGAACTAGATTTGGTTCACTAACGTATTTGCCGGGACTCTGGTATCTGTGTTCCGAATGTTTCTTTCTTACAGTGTCCTTTTCAGGTCTTAGTGTCAAGTCATATTGAACTTCATCGCATGAGTGGGGAAGGGTTCCCTTTCCTTGCTATCCTCTGGAAGAGTGTAACGTGAGACTGGTGGAAACTCTTCCGTAAAACTGTTGAATTCAGAAGCCTTCTAAGTCTGGCGCTTGCTTTGTAAGACAGTTTTGAACTGTGGATTCAAGTTTTTTTACCGGATGTAGGACTATTACGAGTTTCTATTTCTTCTTATTCAGACAAGAGTCCACTCTGGTCTTGCTCACCCCAGCCTGCACTGGGCTGAAGAGGGCTGGCGGAGGGAGGGAGGGACGGGCAGGGGAGCCGGCTGGCTGCTTAGCAGGATGTTGCCTTCCAAAGAAATTCCAGTCTGACTCACGGAAAGAATTGAAAAGCCATGCGGATCAGGATGCCCGTGGATCAGAGCGTGCCAGAGCGGAGAGGGTATTTATACTCCCACACACGGCACAGCTTCCTGCAGCACTTCCTCTACAATGTCTTCCCTAAGAGCCCTCGTCATGGCGGGGCAGCTGCCCCCAGCTCTCTCCTAAAGGCCCAAACTGCCTCCTGCCCAGCCGCCTTCTACATCTATTGTCCTCTCTTCCGGGGGGACCTGTCCTGTCGTCCTCGGATGCAATTAAGCCGATGTCGATCTCTGTACGGATGTCATCGTCACCATGGAGGGCAGACGCAAGGAGTGCTCACCCGTGAGTGGTGCAGGACGCCCTCAGCCCCACGTGGACCCCTCCAGGGGCATCAGAGTGGGTCCAGGAGGGGAAGAACGGGGTCTGGAGGGGGGCCCGGAGGCCGCTCCAGTGCAGGCCCGGAACAGATCCCAGACCGCCTCCTGTCCTGGCCGGTCCACAGTCTCATGGCAACGCAGGCACACATTCCAGAAAGATGAGACAGCTTCTGTAGGCTATGCGGGTTCCTTTGAATCGCATACATGTATGAGCCCACCTATTTTTGCTTTCTAGAATTCCATTTCTATTTTTGGTAAGATATAAAAGCTTTGACTATTTCCCAAAATGGAAAAACACATTTTTCCCCTGACTGTCTTATAATATCTCGGTTGCCCATTAAGTGAGTGCACTCAGTCTGTACGGGTGTTCGGGGAGCCCGTTTCCCGGTTCCCTGAGCAGTGCTGGCTGCGTGCACCACAGGCGGCTTCCCCAAGCTCTACCTTTACCTCATTTGGGTTTGTCATGCTCAGTGTTTAACACATACGGCCATAGGTGGGCTTGGGTGAGGGTGTCAGACATGCCCACCCTTCTGTAGTGGGACCCCAGGCCTGTCGCCTGGGGGAAGGTGAGGGGGCGGGGAGGCAGTCCTGCCCCCTCTCTCGCTGCACTGCCCTCAAGATGTGTGTGGGCGCCGCACAATCCTGCTATTTCGGGAAGCCCGCGGCCGCCATCATGCTGGTGGGTGTGGGCCAGCTTGGCTCACCCACTCCAGTGCGCCAGCCTTCTTCACCACCAGTTGATTGGCGGAAGGATCTGAGCTTAGTGATTAAAAACGTTTCTAGAAAGTAACAGGAGTACCTGGGTGGCTCAGTCAGTTAAGCATCCAACTCTTGATTTCGGCTCAGGTCGTGATCTCGTGTTTCGTGAGTTCAAGCCCCACGTCGGGCTCTGCACTGACAGCACGGAGCCCGCTTGGGATGCTCTCTCTCCCTCTCTCTCTGCCCCTCCCCTGCTCAGGTTGTCTCTCTTTCTCAAAAAATAAATAAATATTTAAAAAAGAAAGAAACTTGTTAACACATCTGTTAAAACAGCAGTTACTCTGCGACCACCCAAAAGAGCCTGCGCTAAGTTTACCAGAAAATTCTAGCCCGGCTTCCATCTCTGGTCTGTTTGTCAGTAAGATCTGGTGGGCGTCCTGCCCCCGTCCCGTCAGCCTCTCATGCTAATCAACCCATTGCCTCGACAGACCACCTACATACTGCACAGCGGGATGGCTTGTGCCAGATTTACACTCTCTGTGACCAGACCCCAGTCGTGCTACAGCAGCCATGCCCCGCAGAGTCCCCTTTGGCTCAACCCGAGAGGAAACCAGTCTTGCGATTTCGGGCCTGCCGTGGCTCTATTTCTGGACTCCATTCTGTTCATTGATTTATTTGCTGTCCTCACTGCCGCCAGGCTGCCCTGATTCCTGTCCTTTATAGCAGGTGGAGCTGCCGTCAACCCCCCGGGTTCTTTGTCAGAACCCTCGGCTGCTCGGAGTCCTTTGCATCTATTTCCATTACGCTTTTGGAACAAGCTCCTCAGTTTCTAGGTAAAAGCCTGCTGGGATATTGACGAGGGCAGTATCGATCAGTAGGTCATCCGGGACACGGGACGGCTTCGCCATGCTGATCTGTCCCCCACGGGCATCGCCTGTATCCCCGTGTATTTGGTCGCTTTGATTTTGCTTGACCGCAGTTTGGAGTCTCCGGTGTAGAGGTCCTGCGTGTCTCTTTGTTAAATCCATTCCCAGGTGTTTTATGGTTTTTGCTACTGCTGTAAACCGTGTTTTTTCATCTAATTTTCCCGCTGTCTCTTGCGAACACATAGAGATGTAATCGATTTTGTGTAATGAGTGTGTCCCCTGCCTGCTGTACTCATTTACTAATCCCAGGACCTTTTATAGGTTCTTTAGGGTTTTCTGTGCCTACATCTACGAGTTGCCTATGAGTAGACAGAGATTTATCTCTCGCTCTCTAATCTGCACGGCTCCTATCTCTTTCTCGCCCAAGTGCACTGGCCAGGGCCTGTGATCCCGTGTTGCAAAGCACGCTCACTGTGTGCACACAAGTGAGTTCATGGGGCAGGGACACAGGATGGTTCAGAGGCCCCAGGCCACCACAAGAGGAAGTGCAACACGTGATTATCCTCTGGGGGGTTTGCTGCTAAAGAGCAAACCCGGCAGGACGTCTCTTATCTGTAAAACACTTGGGGCCAGGCTGGCTGTGGAATTTGCTGGGCCTCGTGGAAAATGAAAACTGGGGGGGGGGGGGTTCAGCTCATCCAAAAGGCAGGAAAGAAGGTCTTTCCTTTCCCCTGAGGTCTGCGTCTGCCCATCTGTCTGTGCCCCCTTCGCTCCCTCCCTCTTCCCCTGCCCCTAACTCCTCTCTCTGTACGTCTGCCTCTCCCTCCTGATCATGGTGTTTCTACCTGCCATTAAAGACATGCTCCCTCAGGCATGAGGATACGTTCAGAGACCAGCCCCCCACCTCCGGCGCCAGGGGCCCCCCCCCCCCCCCCCACTCAGTATTCAGGGCACGTGTGCCCACATCACCCCTTCCCCCATTGATCGTCACTAACAAAAAAATTATTAAAATTTCAAAATGGCAACCAACCACAGAGCATTAAAACGGCAAACACCATCCTCCTGGCAGGGCTCGCTTGAGTATGGACTCCCCACCCCACCCCCGGGCAGGGGGCCGCACGGCTGCCAGGCTGGCATGCCCACGAAGCTGCACCTGAGGGTTTATGCTTGAGACCCGTTCGCCCGCCTAACGGCAGGCGCCGCGTATCACGTAAAGGGGTTCTTTTTCTTATTTTTACTGCACTTACCCTCTTCCATGACAAACACATAAATCTATTAAATTCACTTTGGTGCGTATTTATTGAGGGCGACCGTACGAGGAACACCATGTAAATCACTTCACTGGGCACATAGATGAATGAAACCATTCACCTACCTCCCACACACCAGCCGCAGGCCACTGTGGCCTGGCACTGTGCTCAGGGATCTAGAACTCTCCGACCATCTGGGACCCAGCCTCCCACACTGATGGGGCACTTGCTACGGGCCAGGTGTTCTACAGGTGAAACTGAAGCCCGGGGAGCCTGCGAACTTGCCCCGGGTCACGTACCTGGGAGGAGGTGGTGCCATGGAACACAGGAATCTGAACCAGCCCCGTCTCCCCCTCCCAAATGACCGGCTTGGGATGGCAGATCTGTGCCATGGGCACACAGGTGATCACTTTGATACTTGTGCTTAATCGGGTCAGAGATGACTTCTTTTTTTTATGTTCATTTATGTTTGAGGAAGAGACAGAGAGAGACAGAGAGCACGCATGAGCAGGGGAGAAGCAGAGAGAGGGGGACAGAGGATCCAAAGCAGGCTCTGCACTGACAGCAGAGAGCCCGATGAGGGGCTCAAACTCACCAACCACTAGATCACGACCTGAGCCGAAGTCGGATGTTTAACCGACTGAGCCATCCAGGTGCCCCAATTGGGTCAGAGATGACTTCTTGAATGAGGTGACACCTGAGGTGAGTCTTAAAGGACTAAAGTCATTCACCAGGTCCGTGAGAGTCCTGGGGAGGAGCAAGTGCAAAGGCACTGTGGCCAGAGCACACTTCTCTTTGGGGAACTTGGAAGCAAAGGTGAGAGGGAAGTTGTACATGTTGTGCCAAGGTCAGGAGAGCAGAGTTAGGGCTTGGGTTGCCTTCAGAGAACCCAGGGGGTGCCCTCTGCTCCAAGGGTAGTCAAGGGCTTCCTGGAAGAGGGGCGGATATGGCAGGGACCACCAACGGCACAAGAGGGCTGAGCAGAGAAACAGAGGAGGGCAGCTGTGGCTAGACTGCAGGGTTCTGGAGGCTGCCTCTAATCTCACGTCCCTCCTACCCGCCAGCCTGCGGAATCCCCCGTTCTCTGACCGGGCTTGACGGAAAGGCTGCCCCCTGCTCTGTCTATCCTGCACTGCTCTCCCAGGGTCCATCCTGCCCCTCCGTACCCTCCTTCTGCCTTCTCACAGGAAGATGCTCTTCTGTAGAAAGTCTTTTCACTTGGCTCTGTTCGCACATCACTGTGTCCCAGAATCGCTCCAGATCCGCAGCCACGGGACATTCAGGCTTTCTCCGGCTTTTGGCAACTACACACAGGGTTGCAGTGGAACGTCCTCGTGCACAGGTATTTTCGTTTGGTTGCAGGCATCTTCAGGGCGGGTTCCGAGAGGCGGGATGCTGGGTGCAAATGTACGTGTGTACAGCATCTGCTAGGTGTTGCCAGTTTCCCGGAAGGTGCACCAAGCTGCATGGCCGCCAGCCCGGCCACACTCGCAGACTCACACCAGTAAGCTTTGCCAGCCTGATAGAAGAGAAGCAGCATCTCAGCACCATTGAAATTTGCAGCCCCTGATCGTGGGTGAGTGAACACTCGTGGATTTGAAGACTCGCCGTAACATCTCCTTTTGCGAATTGGCTCTTTACGTCCTTCGTCCATTTTCCCATCTGGTGTTTGGCCCTTTGTCAGTTTATAAGAGTTCTTCCTGTATCAGGGATATTGGTCCTCATGTGTATTTTACGGTGCACATGTTTTCTCCTTCAGTTGTCTTTGACCTTGCTTATGGCGGTTTTTTGCTGTGCAAACATTTTATTTTTTATACCCTTACGTGCCAGTCTTTTCTTTGTGTCATAGGAGGAAGCTTTCCCCCCCATCCAGGCGATTGAGGACTTCACCTCGTCACCTTCCGGTGCTTGAATGGCTTCCTGTTTCACACCAGGCCCACCTCTCCTGGGAGTCCGGCCCTGAGTGTGCTGGGAGGGGCGGAGCTACCTTAATCCCTCTTCTCAGGGTTCTTCTATTTATCAAAAGTCCAGTTTTGCCGCCGGAATTTGAAGTGCCTCCTTTATCACCTGCCCAATTACTTCACCCTGCTTCTGGCTTCTCTTCCATCCCGGGTCTGGTGGTCTAGTCGTGCGCCGACCAGGATGCTGTGCCATGAGGAGGGCTGGTCCCGACCCTGAGTCTTTTTCTTTTAAGAGTATGATGGCGGTGTGCCTAGGTGGCTCAGTTGATTAAGCATCTGACTTCGGCTCAGGTCATGATCAAACGTCTCGTGGGTTCGAACCCTGAGTCGGGCTCGGTGCTGACAGCTTGGAGCCTGGAGCCCGCTTCGGATTCTGTGCTCCTTCTCTCTCTGCCCCTCCCCCGCTCATGCTCTCTGTCTTTCAATAATGAATAAACATTAAAAAAATTTATTTTCAAGACTAATTAACGTGAAGTTTAGCAGTCCTCGACTTCACTCCATGTCTTTTTCTTCTGTTAAAGTTTTTTTTTTTTTAATTTTTTTTTTAACGTTTATTTTTGAGACAGAGAGAGACAGAGCATGAACGGGGGAGGGGCAGAGAGAGAGGGAGACACAGAATCGGAAGCAGGCTCCAGGCTCTGGGCCATCAGCCCAGAGCCCGACGCAGCGCTCGAACTCACGAACTCTGAGATCATGACCTGAGCCAAAGTCGGACGCTCAACCGACTGAGCCACCCAGCTGCCCCTCCGAGTCATTATTCTAAAAAAGAATGTTAAAAGGAAGGAGACACTCGGGTGGCTTTGGGTGGGGGAAGGGAAGAAGCAAGCGGCAATGTGCAAACTAGTGTTTGGCTTATTAATATGTCCTAAAAATATCTCTGATTTGCATCTCCAACAAGTAAATGGTTTATGGGAAAACCATTTTTGTTTCAGGATTTTTGGAGCAGCCGATGGCCTCGCTCTGCCAAGACTGCCCATTTGTCCCGTGTTTCCTTCCATTCTGAGGCGGGCAGCTCTGGGCTCCCACGAACAGAAGCGGAAAGGTGCAGGAAGAGAGATAAACGTCGGCAAACGGAGCCGGCCCTGCCCTGCGTGTCAGCTTTGGTGTCCTGTCTTCCTCTGGGCAATAAAGAAATGGTTTTCTGTTTTGTTTCCCTTGTGGCTAATTTGAGATCCCGGCCGCCGAAGGAGCCCAGAGATAGCAGCCGATGACTCAAGTCCGGGTTGGAGAGGGCTCTCTTTCGCCGACCGCTGAGCCTGTGGGAGCCCAGTGCGAGCAGCCGTGCACAGTGTGGGCTTCCGTGCCCGCTTGTGCTAATCCCGCCCAAGCCACCGAGGGCCTAAAAATACTCTCCCCATCACAGCAGCTCCCGTTCGGAAAACCAACAGAGCCCTGGGGTCGATGCCGTCGGGCTAAGAAGGGGCTGGTCTCTGAACCGCGGTGGTGCGGGGGCCTCTGGGCACGCCCCTGGTGTGGCAATGCTGCTCCTGCCCTCGCAGCTCGTCCCGGGAAGCCGGGGCCTCCTGGCACCCCCCTCGGCCCCCGGGACTCTCCTCCGGCGGCATCTCAGCTCTGTGGCCAAG
The DNA here is from genome assembly GCF_023721935.1 of Panthera uncia. Taxonomy (NCBI): domain Eukaryota; kingdom Metazoa; phylum Chordata; class Mammalia; order Carnivora; family Felidae; genus Panthera; species Panthera uncia. The sequence goes on from NC_064810.1 coordinate 1,489,908, forward strand.
CGTGCTGCCTGCTGGCCGGCCTCCAAGCTCACCTCCGCCGCACCTCCCAGGGGCTCAGGACACCAGGGGTCAGGAGGACGCTCTGGGACGGTCCCGACAGGTGCACTTTCCTGCCCCACTGAGGGCAGTCGGGCTGACAGGGTGTGGATGGAGAAGAGAGAAGCGTGGCTTCACCCCCGCGTTGTTTCCACGGGCCTCCCTCCTCCTCACCCTCCTCGCCCTCACAGTCACCCACATGCGTCCTGACGGGGGGCTCTGCTCACCCAATGTCCCTCGGCCTCTCCTACAAGTGGCCGTCTTTGCTCCTGGGAGGGGAGGACCTAGGCAGCAGGGCAGGAGTGAGGAAGATGGGCTCCTGCCCTGCCCTTGGCAGGACCCTCCCCGAGGACCCCTCTGAGCACGAACACTCCGGAACCAAATTCTAAGCCGCTGCCCAGAACGCACCCTGCTAGCACGCATCAGTGGTGTTTTCCGGAGGAGACACGGGTCACACAGCTCCGAGGGCGCCATGTCTGAGCATTTCATCATAAAGGTTTGCAGACACGTCTCAGGCCAGCGTGCCCTTGGGTCTCCACAGGTCCCCTCCCCGTCTCCTCTGGCCCAGAAGCTTCCCGGAGCCGAGTCTATGGGTTGTCCTTGGCCTCCCTGTGTCCCGGTGGACCCTGGTAGAATATCGTTCTCTGATGTAGAGTGGGGCATGGCCTGGGGCACTCGCCCCCCAGCCCGTCATCTCCTAAAAACAGGTGCCCTGGCTCAGCCCCCTGTCCACTCCCTGCCTTTCGGCCACCGGGACGGAGCTCCGTGCTCCGAAGGGCCAGCAGCTGGCTTCTGGTTTAGACGGCTTCTTGCTAACGGCTTCCATCGGGCTGCACTCCTAAAGGGGAATGTGGGGGCGCGTTACCCTCCAGCCCAGGCGTTGTGCACGCAGGGCACCCTGACCCCTGAGCCCTCCACCCGCACCTCCCTTCAGCCCCCAGGCCGGTCCCTGAAAGTCCCCAGGAGCCGGGCACGTGGGGGCATTTCTTAGGGACCACCTGCTCCAAACATTTGGAGGGTGGGCTCATCTTATATTTTTAATTAAAAATATTAACTTAATTTTCTGAAAAGGTTATAGTTGGTTCACTCCTCAGAAAGTGTAAAGAGCAGTGTCCCTCCACCCCTGCCCGACCTCTCCCAGGACCCCGCACCCACCACGTGTCACTGTTACCACTGCTAGAAAAGTCGCTCCCAGAGACAAACTGCAACTGTGCGTATTTTCCTCCTCCTTTTGCAAAGTAGTAACAGTTTTTTCCCTTCATCTTGCTTCTTTCAACCAATGATACATTCAACAATTACCTGTTGCGCTGGTCGTGCGGGGCGTGAGGACAGCAGGAGGCTCAGCCGAGAGCGGGACCGAGGGCGGTGTGCAGACACAGACAATCTCGGCGATGAACCTGTGCAGACAGGGAACCGGGAAGCGAGGCCCGGGGCCGGAGGAGGGTGGCCGCACGAATCCTGTGGCCAGAGCTCCAGGGTCTGAGTTGAAAGCCTGCAGGCACCCAGAGGGAGGGCAGTCCTGGGCAGGAAAGGGGAGTCTGAGGTGATGGGAGCCCACTCGTCCCCAGGACCTTGAGGATGGTGGGGGTCGCCGCTGAAGCTGAGGTGGGAAGCTCTTGGAGGGTTTGAGGGAGGACGACTTGATCTGACCCGTCTTGTCGGCTCAGCAGCTCGGGCCGCGTCCAGTCCCCTCGGGGTCCCAGGCTGCCGGGGGGCGGCCTCCACTCGCCGATGGCGGAGGGAAGCTCCTTGGCCACACCTGGAGGGGGCATCCCTCGGCTGCCCACATCCCACGGGCACCCGGGCGCAGGGCCCTGGGAAGCACACATTCTCCTGCTGAAGTGGCTGTGGCCCCGCTCTGCGCCTGTGGGGTCGCTCCTTCCACTGGGGGGCTGGGAAGGAAAGGCAGAACTTCAGTTTGGACTTGTTTGTTTCTGGTGCCTATTACCATCTGGATGAAAGTGTCTCAGGCAGCTGGGGCCTGTGACGGTTAATTTTATGTGTCAACTTGATGAGGCCACGGGGTGCCCAGGCATTTGGTCAAACGTTACTCCGCCGGGGTGTTTCTGGACAAGATTGACGTTTAAAGCAGGAGACTAAGTAAGCAGATGCCCTCTCTGGGCAGGTGGGTCTCGTCCAATCAGATGAAGGGCTGGAGAGAGAAAGAAGACTGACCTACCCCAAGTTAGAAAGGATTCACCCGCTCGATGGCCTTTGAACTGGGGTATCAGCCTCTCCCTGCTCCTGACTGGAACTCAACCAGCCGTCCTGCACCTCCGGCCTCCCCACTCAGCCTCACCTCACTGTGTCAGCTTCTGTAATCCCATGAGCCATTGCTCACAACAAACCTTTCTCTGTTCACACCTGTTGGTTCTGAGTCTCTGGAGGGCCGTGTGAAATGCAGGTGTGCTGGCCTGGAATTCGAGGGGGAGGTGTAGACGGCACACCTGGGTGTCGGCTTGCCGTCGTGAACGGGGGAACGCCGTAAGAGGAAGTGTGCACGGACGAGTCGGGGACAGACCGAGGGGCAGCGCGTGCGGGGAGCCGCGTGGCCTCCGGGGGTGGGGTGGGGGTGGGGGGCACACGGCGACGCTTTCCCCAGCCCTGGGAGCCGGCTCCTTGCTCTGCAAACAGCACGACAGCGTTACCTGGGATCTCACGCCACTCGGCCTGCCGGAAGCAAGGGCACGTCATTTGGAATCTGGCTCCACCAGCCCCGTAGGGGAGGTGAGCTCATCATGTTAAGATGACGAATGGAGCAAATCCTCTAGCCTAGCAACTCCTGGAGCGGCCGTGTCCTCCCCGGTCGATGAGCGGCGGCTGCATTAAGGTTCCTGGACGCTGGCCGGTGTGGTTCACGGTAGCTGCTTAAGGCTTCCGTCTGTTACCATCCAGGCTGCGGGGCCAAGCTGGCGTCTGAAGGACATTCGTCTGTTTAACGGGTAGTCTCTGGAGGGCTCCGGTTGTCCTTCTAGGTTTCTCCTTCCTGGGGACGCGTCTTTGCTGCTCATTTCCTGCCGGGTGGCTGCTTCCCTGGGCTCCGCTCGCCTGCGGCTCAGAGCACCCCCTCCCGCTGGACCGCCAGCCCGGGGGCCGGGGGCTCGCCCTGGCAAATGTGACCTCCGGCTGTGCCCTCGGGTTCCCGCCGTGCCCGTGGCGGCAGATGTGCATCTGACGATGTGGAGACATCTGAAGGAGAGCTTATGAGACACTAATGTGCGATTGTGCGCAGCAAACCCACCGTGTCTCTTCGTACAGTTTCGACCAGACTTTCAGCAGCGACACTTCTGCGGTGCTGACGACTCTCCAGATGCTGATGGGTGCTTGACGTGTATTTGCCTATTTGACCTTCAGAACAACCCACGAGGTTCCCGCCCACGGTGAGAAGATCCACGCGGCCGGAGGGGGGCCTTCGGGGGCGGCACAGCCGGGGCGTGAGGCGGGCCCCCCCGGGGTCCCTCCGCGGCGCCTGCTCTCCCGCGGACACGAGGGGCGGAGGCGTCACCACGACCCCGAGGATGGCTCGCCCGTGCCTGCGATGGGGAATTCGCCAGGCCCCGCCCTGAAGGAGGCGCCCGGCCTTTGCAAGAAAACGCACAGACCCAGGAGCACAGGATGACGGGCCCTCTTTCGTCAGTAACCGCGTGGAAAGGCATAAATCGTAACGGGAGGGGAAACTGGTGGACTGGGAGAAGACAACAAAACCAAACACCAAGCAACAGAATGATGACAAACCGGGAGAGACATCCACAAGCTGTGCAGCAAGCCAGGGGCCGCTGTCCTGCTATTTAAAGAACGTTTACGTGTCCATCAGAGAGAGACAAAGAAAGATCAGTAGGCAGGTAACCGGTGGGACGGCACCAGATCGACACATCGGCAAGACAGTAAACTGAACCAGAGTGACAACATGCCACGCTCCAGTTGTCGGATTAGGAAGTACTACAAGGAATGTCATTCCCGCGCAGAGGGAACGTGGGGGACACTGGAGTTTTTGCCACCTGTTTCTGCAGGATCCTTCAACAACACCTCCCAGAAACCTCTACAAGGTGCACGATTTGTTGGCAATTCATCCAGATGATACGGTGAGATATTTGCCACCAAACAGATGCACACCGGTGTTTTCATAACTTTCTTACACACCTAGGACCTGAGCAAACTGAGTGGTCAACAGCACCAGATTAGGGGCACCTCAGCCGGTTAAGCATGCGACTCTTTTTCTTTTTTTTTTTTTTTTTTTTATTAATTTTTTTTAATGTTTATTTATTTTTGATAGAGAGACAGAGAGTGAACAGGGGAGGGGCAGAGAGAGAGGGAGACACAGAATCTGAAGCAGGCTCCAGGCTCCGAGCCATCAGCCCAGAGCCTGACGCGGGGCTCGAACTCATGGACTCACAGACTCGCAGACCGTGAGATCGTGACCTGAGCTGAAGTCGGACGCTTAACCGACTGAGCCACCCAGGCGCCCCTCTTTTTCTTTTTAATGCTTCTTTTTGAGAGAGAGACAGAGACAGAGCGCAAGGTGGGGAGGGGCAGAGAGAGAGAGGGAGACACAGAATCCGAAGCGGGCTCCAGGCTCCCAGCTGTCGGCACACAGCCCGACGCGGGGCTCGAACTCACGAACCCCAAGATCATGACCTGAGCCGAAGTCAGATGCTTAACCGACTGAGCCACCCGGACGCCCTTAAGCATCTGACTCTTGGTTTCAGCTGAGTCATGATCCCAGGGTCTCGGCAGCGAGCCCCACATCAGGCTCTGTGCTGAGTGTGGACCCTGCTTGAGATTCTCTCTCTCTCTCTCTCTCTCCCTCTGCCCCTCTCCCCTGCTCTCTCTCTTGCAAAAATAAACTTCCAACAATACAAGATTAGCCAATAAGTTGTATCTATTCAAGTAACGTCAGTAGATGCGACTATTAAAATGACCCAGTAGGTCTGCACCTACTGACTTAACTGCTAGTGATGTGATTATCACATAAAAATTGTACACAGTAGGTCATATACTGCATACTCATATAAACCATGTGCCTGTTCTGTGTGTCGCATAGACACAGATATGAGCCATTTTTCTCTGTGATGGGCTCATGAGTGACTTCTTCTCCTTTTTCTTATTAATTTTATATTTTTCTGCGAGGAATATATATTCCTCATATAGTAAAAGCATTTCCCCATGGTATGAGCTGAACCTGCATTCTGTTCCCGAGGTGTCTGTCCTCTGGAAAACGCGGTCTGGAACGGCCATCTGCAGTCTTGCTCCGGACCCATCACCTGCTCAAAGCTCTGCTGAAGAGTAGAGCAGAGCCTTCTGGAAGGAAAAGCTTTGTAAGCTCCCTGCACTGGAAGAATCTGCAGGTCATTAAAGGCTCTCCTCAAAGCACCTCCGACTGGAGTCTGAGCCGGTTACCCAGCCCCACTGAGTGCCTGCTGTGTGCTCGGACACCCCTGGAGATGGAATGTTCTGGAACTGCAGCAGCAGGTTAGAACGGGAGCGCCGGCACAGACACCCACCGTCCAATCCCCGGGTGGATACAGACCACAGCAAGCAGTGAGCAGAGCTTCAGCGAGGCACCGTAAACCCACTGCTGCTGGGGAAACAGCGTTCAGAACAAAAACTCAGTGTCTGAGAATAACATTTCTAACGCAGTTCCAATTACAGAACAGAAGCTAATGTCATGAGGTGAGCAGAAAACACAGAGACGCCCAGCAATATTTTAGGAAGAAGGGGTGAAAGGAAATCTCACAGCTCACTGGGTGTGTTAGCAATCACACAGAACGTGTGCAGTGGCTCAAACTCGGGGGACTGAGTTTACTGCTCCCGCAAAGGGTCGCAAGAGGCTCTAGCCGGCGGGGCGGGCAGGGTGGGGGTGTCGGGGGTCCGAGCAGGAAAGAAGGTCCCTCCTCTGCTCAGCCATCAGGGAGGAGGCAACACCCCTGCCAGTGATGGCCGGGTCACCGCCAGCCAGCTCAGGAGGGTGAGAGGCCCTTCTGGGAGGGGCGTGTCGCTCCCACCCAGGGGCTGTCGGCTGGAACCTGGCCGGAGCCCAGCGGCCACAGGGCATTGGGAGATGAGGTCAGACCGCGGGGCAGGGACAGCATGAGACGGGTCTGTGACAGCTGACAGCCTGGGGCCTGCTTGGGATTCTCTCTCCCTCTCTCTCTGCCCCTCCCCAGCTCACACGCATGCACGCTCTTTCTCTCTCTCAAAAAAATTAATAGACTTAAAAACAAGAAAGAGAAGTTTGAATGTGGCCGTGGCATAGTCACAAGAGGCCCTCTCGCAGAGACACAGAGGGCGGCTCTAAGTCTGCCACTGAGAGTGGGAAACAGGGAATTCCTAGACCCACAAATCCGCCGGTTATGGACTATTCTTTCCCTTTAAATGCGCAACTATAGGGGCGCCTGGGTGGCGCAGTCGGCTAAGCGTCCGACTTCAGCTCAGGTCACGATCTCGCGGTCTGTGAGTTCGAGCCCCGCGTCAGGCTCTGGGCGGATGGCTCGGAGCCTGGAGCCTGTTTCCGATTCTGTATCTCCCTCTCTCTCTGCCCCTCCCCCGTTCATGCTCTGTCTCTCTCTGTCCCAAAAATAAATTAAAAACGTTGAAAAAAAAAATTTTAAATGCGCAACTATAGCGGGCAGAGTTATGAGCAGACAGAGAAACGTACTGGTTTTAGACTCACAAATCACTGCAATATTCATCTACGTGGTTCTTTTCAAGCAAAATTAAAGCAAATACCATAAAAATGTTGAATTGAAGATTTCGTTCCTAAGAAGAACTTTTGTGGCAAACATTGCATATCTTTGAATGGCCTTTAATATTTTTAAACAAATTTTCCTGCATTCTCTCTGTTTTTTTTTTTTTTTGATCTCCGTACGACTTTGCTCTGACCACACTTATTTTTCTAAATTCTTTTGTAATCGAATACTGTATTTTCAGTTTGTACCAAAACTATGTGAAAGTTACCTCGACCAAGAAGTCCCTAGACTAATGTTCACCAGATGGGCTGCGTCTGGCAGTCTGTGCAGAAGGCGTCTGCGTCCTGCCCAGATGGTCCGATTTCCTGAAAATGGGCTGGGCGGAGGAAGATAGGTGGACAGCCTGCCTCATCGCTGCTGCCAGGGTCCAGAAATGAAGAGAATTGCCAAGGAAGGAGAAGAAACCATCCCTCGTCTCTAAATCACCTTCAGATGGAAGGACGTCACATTGGAAATCCAACCGGAAGAAGATAAATTTAGTTGTGAGCCTAGAAATGACCTTATTCATTAATAACAATCTCCACCCAACGTATTTTTAATCAGCAGAACCCAAAACAATATTTAAAGCTGGAGCTGTTGAATATGGAAATTTCCTTGAGGATTACTTCTTACCAAAGGACTAAATCGTCTAGTGCCGGGAATCTAGTTTAGGGCTCGCTTGCTTTCCGCAGTGGGAGGCCCGGGGCCCACGGCCAGATCGCGAAAGCCGGGCCACGGTCTCGGTCTCCGTGTAGCACTCAGCCAATTCTTAGGATTTTCAAAAGGATTGAACGTATTCTGCAGGAAAATCTTAAAAGTTAACCATCCAACCGTTTGTTGGCTTATGAAACGTAATCTTGAGAGAAGAGATAAAAACAGCTCTAAAATTCTATCTCATTGAGCCCCTCCGAGAATAGACTTGTACAATCACAAAACGGAAGTGGCTTTTTTGCCACAGCATCTGGCTACCCGGTCTCGACCACCACAGCTTTTGGATACGCAATTTAAAAGAGCAGCATGAAAGGGGTGATGTCCATATTGGCAATGCCTCTCCCTCATCACGTTTGTGTAAAATAAATGCCTAATGTTTTAACAACGACTTTGAGTTTATTGCTTTTATTTTTAAGTTTTAAGCAATTAATTTTTGTGTTTTGTAATCGTCTATTCTCCTACCTGGAAGCAGTAGGCGCCGGGCGCCCCCGTGGATGGGAGTCTCGCCCCTCCCCCGTCCCCAGCACCTTCCAGGGCTTCTCGCCGTCCGATATCCTTGCATGTCTCCTACTTGCTTTATTGATTTTATCGATCTTTTAGCCCCTGGCCATAAAGATGAAGAAATCAGCACACTTGTCCTGATTCCCAAAGACAGTTGACCCTGAACAACGCAGGCGTGAGAGGCACAACCCCCTGCCCCCCCACGGAGTCTAAAATCCACGTGTCACTTTTGACCCCTCCAGACTTAATCCGCCAAGAAGCCTCACTGATAGCATAAACAAGTCAATTAACACATATTTTGCGTGTTGTATGTCTTATATGCTGCGTTCTTACAGTAAAGTAATGTAGAGACAAGAAAATGTAAGTAAGCAAATCATAAGGAAGAGAGGCGCCCCAGTGGCCCACTGGGTGGAGCATCCCACTTTGGCTCAGGTCATGATCTCATGGTTCATGAGTTTCGAGCCTCACGTCGGGCTCACTGCGCTCAGTGCAGATCCTGCCTCGGACCCTCTGTCCTCCTCTCTCTTTCTGTCCTTCTCCTGCTCATGCTCTCTCTCTCGAAAATAAGACATTAAAAAAAGGAAGAAAACAATAAGGAAGAGAAAATACATTTACTGTACTGTATTTGTCGAGAAAAATCCACTTGTCCACGGGCCCAGGGGTCAGCCAGACTTGCTTCTTCTAAACCGCTGTGAGGGCTATGACTTCTCTGTAGTCAGAAATCTATTACTGAACACTCTTGCAAATTTGTTCTAGCCTTAGTCCTATAGTTAAATAGACACAAGTCTCACTGCGGGTTATTTTGATGTTTTCTAACTCATTTCTCAGTTGGCTGAGGTTTGCCCTCCAGCTCACAGGAATAACATCCCCTGAGCTTTGCTTGTGGAAAGGTGTTGGCTGGTCGCCTTTCACTTATGACACCTCAGCTGGATACGAAATTGGGCTCCTGTCGTCTGCCCCTGAGACTCTCCCGGGTGCCGTCCTGCTAACTTCTAGCATCAGTTATGGCTGCAGAGGCGTCTCAGGCCTGACTGATGTTTCCTTTTATAACTAACCTTATGCTCTTGCTAGGCTGCTAAGAAAATATTTTTATTTCAATTAATGGAAGCTTAGTAAATTTCCAGGGTGTCTTACTGTCGACAATAGGGTGTTAATTTTTCTTGAAATCCAATGTGACATTTTTAACCTAAAGTGTGTTTCCCTTTATTATAAAGAGGATGCTTAAATTGTATTCTTAAATTACATGTTCTGTTCCTTAGTGTAATTTTCTTCCTCAGGGGCTCCAATTGTGCCCAGGGTGAATCTCTGTTGACTATTTTCCATTTTGCTTTCAATTGCTTTTTTAAGAAAACATCATGTTGTGGGAGATTTCCAGCACGTACACGTACACAGAATCGTGTCATGCACTTGGATGTACCCGCCCCCTCAATACCCGTCCACGTTCTTCCATTCTTGTGACGTCATCAGCACCCAGAGTCCACACTTTACATCAGGGTCCACACTGAGTGCTGTACAGTCTGTGGGTGTGGAAAAATGTGTAATGACAGGTAGCCACCATTATAGTTAAAAATCCTCTGTGCTCACGTAACCACCCCTGCGTCCTCCCCGCCCCCTGGCAACCACTGATCCTTTGACTCTCTCCATGGTCCTGCCTTTTCCAGAATTCCAGGTAGTTGGAATCATACAGGATGCAGCCTCTTCAGACTGGCTTTTGTCACTTGGTGAGATGCACTTAAGGACCCTCCGTGTCTTTTTAATAAATTTTTTGTTATGTTTATTTATTTTGAGAGAGAGAGAGAGAGAGACAGAGCATGAGTGGGGGAGGGGCAGAGAGAGAGGGAGACACAGAATCCAAAGCAGTATCCAGGTTCCGAGCTGTCAGCACGGAGCCCGACGCTGGGCTTGAGCCCACAAGCGTGAGATCGTGACCTGAGCCGAAGTCAGACGCTTAACTGAGCCACCCAGGCGCCCCGGGGACCTTCCGTGTCTTTTCGTGGCGTGACGGCCCATTTCTTCTTAGCGCCGAAGACCATCCCGTTGTCTAGACGCAGCCGTGTGTTTGCCCATCACCTCCCGAAGGGCACCTTGGTTGCTTCCAAGGTTTGGCAGTTATGAATAAAGGCAGCTGGAAACATTCACGAGCAGGGGTTTGTGTGGGCACCTGTTTTCAGCTCCTTTGGGTACATATCAAGGAGCACAATGGCTGGGGTGCATGCTAAGAGCGTGTTTAGCTTTGTAACATGCTGCCAACTGTCTTCAAAAGTGGCTGCACCATCGTGTGTCCCCACCAGCAGTGAGACCCCCGTTGCTCCACACCCTCCCCCGGATTTGGTGTCACCAGGGTTCCAGATTTTGGCCACACTAGTAAACGTGCAGTGGTATCTCCTTGTTTTGACTTGGATTTCCCTGATAGCATATGGTATGAAGCCTCTTCTCATATGCTTAGTAGTTGCCATCCATACATTTTCTTTCATGAGGGATCTGTTGCCATCTTTGGCTTAAATTTTTTAATTTTATTTTCCTATTGTTGAATTTTAAGAGCTCTTTGTATATTGTGGATAACAGCTCTTTATCAGATATATGTTTTGCAAATATTTTCTGCTGATCTGTGGCTTGTCCTTTTGTTCCCGACAGTGTCTATTACAGAGGAAAAATTTTAATTTTGATGAAATCCAGCTTACCAGTTCTGTCCTTCATGCAGTGTGCCTTTGGTGTTGTATCTAAAAAGTTATCGCCAAACCCGTGGTTATCTAGGTTTTCTCCTATATTACCTTCTAGGAGGTTTATAGTTTTTCATTTTATGTGTACATCTATGATCCATGGTGAGTTAATTTTTGTGAAGGGTGTAAGGTTTGTGTCTAGATTAATTTCTTTTCCGTGTGGATGTCCCATTGTTCTAGCTCCTTTTGTTGAAAAAACTACCTTGGCTCCACTGTATTGCCTTTGCTCCTTTACTGAAGATCAGTTAAGTATATTTATGTGGTATATTTCTGGGCTGTCTGTTCTGTGCCATTGGCCTAATTCTCTATTCTTTCGCCAACACCACACTGCCTTGATTATTGTAGCTTGAGAGTATGTCTTGAAGTCAGGTAGGGTGAGTCCTCCAACTTCGTTCTTCTCCTCTAATACTGAACTGACTCTTCCCAGTATTTCGCCTCTCCATATAAAGTTTATTTTGGCCAGGGGCAGGGGGGCCTGGGTGGCTCAGTCAGTTAAGCGTCCAGTTTCAGCTCAGGTCACGAACTCACAGTTCATGAGTTGGAGCCCCACGTCAGGCTCTGTGCTGACAGCTCAGAGCCCAGAGCCTGCTTTGGATTCTGTGTCTCCCTCTCTCTCTGCCCCTTCCCCACTCTCTCTCTCTCTCTCTCTCTCTCAAAAATAAATAAACATAAAAAAATTAAAAATTATTTTTTTTTACTGTTCGTTTATTTTTGAGAGAGGGGACATGTGCATGCATGTGAGCAAAGGGAGGGGCAGAGAGAGAGAATCCCAAGCAGGCTCCATGCTGTCAGCCCAGAGCCCGATGTGGAGCTTGATCCCAGGAACCATGGGATCATGACCTGAGCCGAAATCAAGACTCGGACGTTTAACTGACTGAGCCACCCAGGCACCCCTCCCCGTATAAACTTTAGAATCAGTTTGTCAATATCCACAAAATAACTTCATGGGATTTTTATTGGGATTGTGTTGAACCTGCAGATCAAATTGGGAAGAGCTCACATCTTGACAATGCTGAGTCTTTCTATCCATGAACATGGACCATCTCTGCATTTATTTAGCTCTTTGACTTCTTTCATCAGAGATTTGTACTTTTCCTCACGCAAATCTTGTACATATTTTGTTAGATTCAAATCTAAATATTTCATTTCGGGAGAGTGCTAATGTAAATGGTATTGTGTTCTTAATTTCAAGTTCCATTTGTTTATTGCTGGCAAATGGGAAAACAATTGACATTTGTATATTATTCTTGCAATCCTGTAACCTTCCTATAACCACCTATTTGTTCCAGGAATTGAGGTTTTTCATCAGTCCTTCTGGATTTTCTACATAGACACTCATGTCATCTGCAACATAGTTCCATTTCTTCTTTCTCAATCTCTGTGCCCTTCCCCCCTTTTTTATTGCTTGGGTGAGACTTCTGTATGATATTAAAAGTCAGTGAGAGGGGTACATCCTTGACTTATACCTGATTTTAGTGGGAAAGCTTCAAGTTTCTCACCATTAAGTATGACGCCAGCTGTAGGTTTTCTGTAGATATTCTTTGCCAAGTTGAGGAGGTTCTCTTCTATTTCTGTTTACCAAGAGTGCTTACCATGAATAGATGTTGGATTTTGCCAAATGTCTTTATTGCATCTGTTGATATGATATGTGATTTTTCTTCTTTAGCATGCTCAGACAATGGATTAACTGATTTCTGAGTGTTGACTCAGTCTTGCTTACCTAAGACAAATCTCACTTGCTTGTGATGTATAGTTATTTTTATACTTTGTTGGATTCAATTTGCTAATAATTTGTTGAGGATTTTTGCGTCAATGCTCCTGGGAGATATTGATGTATAGTTTTCTTTTCTTGCAATGTCTTTGTCTGGTTTTTGTATTAAGGTAATGCAGGTCACATCAAATGAATTAAGAAGTATTCCCTCTGCTTCTGTCTTCTGCAAGAAATTGTAAATAAATGGTAGAATTTCTTCCTTGAGTGTTTGGTAGAATTCACCACTAAACCCATCTGGGCCTGGTGCTTTCTGTTTTGAAAGGTCATTAAGTCTTGATTCAATACCTTTAATAGATATAGGCGTCTTCAGATTGTCTGTTTCTTCTTGTGTGGGTTTTGGAAGATTGTGTCTTTCAAGGAATTGATCTTTTCCACCTGGGCTATCACCTTTGTGAGCACAGAATTATTCACCATACTCATCATTTTGACGTCCTGGGAACCCTTCGTGTTGGCCTCTCTCTCATTTCTGATACTAGTAATTTGTGCACTCCTTTTTCTTAGAGGCTTATTGATTTTATCGATCTTTTCAAAGAACCATCCTTTGGCTTTGTTGACTTTATCTATTAATTCCCTCTTTTTATTTTCATTGAGTTCTGTCCCGATTTTTATTATTTCTTTTCATCTGCCTACTTTAGATTTAATTTTCTCTTCTTTTTCTAGTTTCCCAAGATAGAAGCTTAGATGATCGATCTCAAATCTTTCTTCTTTTCTAATATAGGCATTTAATGCTATAAATTCCCCTGCCAAACACTGCTTTCACTGCATCACACAAATTCTAACAAATTGTTTTTCATTTATCTCAAAACATTTTTAAATTTCTCTTGAGATTCCTTCTTTGATCCATGTGTTCTTTAGAAGTGTTGTTTTTTTTTTTTATCTCTGTGTATTTGGGGATTTTTCAGTTACCTTTCTATTATTGATTTCTCGTTCAATTCCATTGTGGTCTGAGAGCACACATTGTATGGTTTCTATTCTTTTAAATTTGTTGAGGTGTGTTTATGGCCCAGAATGTGGTCTGCCTTCATGAAAGTTCCACGTGAGCTTAGGCAAATGGGTATCCTGCTGCTATTGAAGTGGTCTATGGATGTCAACTGCACCCAGTTGATTGATGGTGATGTTGAGTTCAGCTATGTCCTTACTGATTTTCAGCCTAGCGGAGACTCCACATTTTTATTCAATTATTTGATCGCTGTTACTGCTGTATGGTGCTCCTATGACTGCTGTCACGATTTTCTATTGATCTTTGGTTTTCAGTGCTTTGACTATGATGTACATAAGCGTGGTTTTCTTGGTATTTATTCTGCCCGGGGTTTGCTGAGCTTCTTCTTAAATCTATCAATTTATCTTTTCCAACAGAATTGGAAAATGTTCAGCTGTTATTTCTCTCCTCTCTTCCTTAGACTGTAATTAAATGTATACTCAACTTCTTAATATTACCTATGGGCTCCTGAGAGTCATTTCGTTTTCTGAGTCTTTTTTTCCTCTCTGTCCTTCCGATTGCAGGAGCACATTAAAAAGTGATCGATAACGTTATCTGTCTATTTAAAAGTGAGCTAGAGCCCGCTCTGGGGCCGAGGATTATTAAATATAGGAAATTCATCCTGTGTCCCCACCCCCGTCCTCTCCAAATCCTCCTGCTTTGGGGCACTACCCCGAGTCCTCATGGCAGTGCTGTCGTCTACCGTGGTGAGTTTCTGGTTGTCATCTGTGAAAGGGATGGTCTGATCAGGAGCTACCTGGCCGTGAATGGAAGCAGAAGCTGTTGTATTTGAGACTTTTGGTCACAAGAAGATCACAACACCAATATCCTCAAACATTAAGGCAACACTAGCAGAGGAGACATCAGCCATAGCCTGAACTCTCTCAGAGAAGAGTCACATTTCCTGATCAGATCTTCATAACTTCACACTAAAATTTCTTCAGATGCAAATAAGCACCACACATTTTATTTCTAACGTTGAAAATAGTTTACTGATTTATATTTAGACTGACAACCAAGTCATCTTTGTGCAAACAACAGTAAAGACCTTTCTGCAGCTCCAGCGTCGGGCGTGGGTAGGTTCCCTCGGGCTCTGCCACATCCACTCGGGGCTCACATTCCCAGGGAGGCCACAGCTGGGAACGGAATGGGCATTTGGTAATCAGCCGGCTTTGTGGCCTCATGTGCCCCATGGGATAGATGGAATCTGTCATGTTATTTTCCACTTTCCTTTGGTTGGGTGTTAAATTCACTTAAAAAAATAAGAAACAAACACAGTAACAAAACCCCAGGTTGAACATGTCCACCTTCAGCATCACTGCGCTCACCCCAGAGCCTGCTTCTCCCAGCCCCACGGTCGGGAGCTGTAGGGACCCGCCATCGCGGGCAGAGCATGTGTCACCCCCCGCTGTCTGGGCCCCGGTCTCAGCCAAAGAGATGACGTCGACTTGAGAGAGTCCAGCGTTGCTGTTGTGCTCGGGCTGTGAGGAAGGGTTCTGGAGCTGGCTTTGGGGGGACCGGGAGCCTCGGGGAGGGAGCGGTCCTCCAAGGCCCCTCCGTCGGCGTCCCACAGGCTGCGTGCTGTGCTCCTGGCAGTGCAGCCCCGAATCTAAGCCAGGCTGAGAGAGAAGCGCCTAACAGGTAAGTTTACATTAACAGCTAAGTGAGCTTCACACATCACACTGCGATGCAGTCGCACCAACAAAACGCCTCCCAGAGACTTGTAAAGTGATGAAATGCGAAAAGGCCACGAGCCAGCTCACGCTTTCCTCTTAAGGCCAGAATGGACCCTTGGAGCACATAAGCGTGTCCGGGCGATAACGCGGCCTTGGGTCAGCCTCACCGAGACCTGCGCCCTCCCCTGCCTTCCAGTGGCCACCTATTAAACTGCTCAGATGGGGCTTCTGCTTACGTGAATGAAGTATTCCGGTTAGAGGGATTCATTTGGAAAGGTGTTTGCACACTTTTGCTTTTTTTAGTGTTCTAATTTTTAAAACTTTTTATCGTAGGGGCGCCCGGGTGGCTCAGTCGGTTAAGTGTCCGACTCTTAATTTCGGCTCGGGTCAGGATCTCACGGTTCGTGGGTTCGAGCCCTGAGTCGGGCTCTGTGCTGATGGTGTGGAGCCTGCTTCTGATCCTCTCTCCCCCTCCCTCTCTTTCTCTCTCGCTCTGCCCCGCCCCTGCTCGTGCTCTCTCTCAAAAATGAGCATTAAAAAAACGTTTTATTGTCACATAAAACATAAATCGGGAAGATCACACAAAAGCAGCACAGCTGAACGAGCTGTGAAGCGATCGTCCATGAAGGAGAAGAATGTTGCCGACGCCCAGGAGCCCTGCCACGTGCTGCACGAGCTCCCCCCTTCCCTCCTCTCCAGCCTCTGCGACCTTGACTTTCATAGGAGTCACGTGCATGCATCTGTGCAGTTTTATCACCCGATGTGCACCTCTACACGCTGGTTGAGTCTTGCCCAGGCTCCTGTAAATCCGGTGTGCCATCCGGGTCTCCGAATCTATAGGGTCTCCCTCCAGCCTTGTCTTGTCCTTCTTCCTGGGCCAACTGGCCCAGAGGCTTCCGGAGCGGCCGAGTGCACCCTCGTGGTGCGGTGCAGCATGTTCCTCTGTCCTCCGTCTCCCGAGGGGTGGCGGGTGGATCAGGGACAGGGGCAGACTGAGATTCTGTCCCTCCGCCAGGACCCGGGAAACATGGCAGGTGGTCTTTCTTTGGGACGTCAGCAGCCGCCGCCTCTTAATACATGTATCTCTGAATTCACTGGGTCTACAACGTGGTGACGGTGTCATTTCACTATTTATATCATCCATGTATTAGTTATAGCACTGTCATAAAGAGACACTGGCCTCTTCTGTTACCTGGGTACCCAGGGTGACAGTTTGCACAAGGAGGGCAGGACAGATGCTTGACTTTCCCTTCACTTACAGTTTTCAGGATAATGAATTGACTCCCTGTCCTCTGAAGACGAGCAATTCTTTTATTTAACATCACAACGGAGTCATGGAGCTACACACGTCCCATGGGTCTGCGGCCATTGCCATGATCATGATGGAAGCTTGGGTTGTCCCTGTAAGGAAGAACCCCTTCAAACGGCTTCCTGGGTCTCCGTTTTTTTTAATAAATTTTAAATTTTGGACGACTTCTAGGTGTACAGAGAAGTTGCACAGATGGCACAGAGTCCACGTGCCTGTGCCCAGTTGCCCCTTCGCTAAGGGATCGCTGTGGTATCTCTGTCACAAATAACAAACCAATACTATTGCATTTATTTAACGTAAGTTCATGCATTTCTTAGATTTCATTAGTTTTCTCTTAACCTTTTTCTGTGCCAGGACCTCACCCAGGACACCACCGTATATCGTATTGTTGTTCGTTATTGGCCCTAACTCTTCTTTTCTTTTCCTTTCTATTTTTGTAAGATTTTGCCTGTAAGTAATCTCTGCCCCCAACGTGGGGTTCGAACCCACAACCCAAGATCAAGAGCCATAACCTCCACCAATGGAACCAGCCAGGTGCTCCTCAATCTCTTCTTCTAAAAACAACTTATTTTCTTTTTGTCATCGATGCTGCACAATGATAAATATATGGGTAGCTATGGAAAAATCATGGTAAGATTTGACTGTACATTTGCTTATCACTGTCCATGAAAACATTACATATATTACACAATTTTGGCGGTTTTACAAAATACCTGTGACATAGGGAAAGCCAGTGATAACGTTCCTGTTTTTCAAAACCAGAGGAGAAAGTGAGTGTCCAAGGAGGAGAAGGGCTTTTCCAGGCCCCGGAGGTCTCAGCTTTTCCCCTGGAAGATCCAGGGAGCTCAAAGGCTCTGGTCAGAACACACAGTGGCCTGAGCCCAGGGCCCGGAGGCGGCTCTGACCGCACCCGGGGGAGGAGAGGACTTCCCACTGACGGCGGTTCACCGGAGCTGTGGCCGAAGAAGCTTGTGGGTCAAGGATATGCTTAAGTCAGGAATGCAAAATCGTCTTTTCTTTTTTAATTAGGGGACATTACAATCACATAAGTTGAATATTGGTTCGCTTTAGTTGAATATTTTTTCTTTTTCTTTTTTTTTTAGTTGAATATTTTTTCTTCCTAAATTGTTTTACTTTGAAAAATTTCAAACTCGCAGAAAAGTTGAAATGATAGTGCAACGAACAGCTGTGTTCTCTGCTCCTACACGCACCCGTGTTAGACATTTTTATATTTGCTCCCTCCCTACACACACACACACACACACACAGACCTTTTTTTAGAGGGCACCAACCAATTTACGAATCAATATAAATAACATTTTAATGCAATATTTTACAAGTGGAATTGGATGGAAAGAACTCACGATGAGCAAACTATCAACATGGTAGACGCAGGAGAGGCACTACGCACCCCTGTCCCGATACGCGCCCCCGTCCCGATACGCCCCCCCGTCCCGATACGCGCCCCCGTCCGGATACGCGCCCCCGTCCGG